>NW_020956340.1:22182-167282 GCF_003031625.1 Empidonax traillii | reverse complement strand
GTCTATGAGTCTAAAAGTCCCCAATATAGAAATAGTCACTGAATTCCATTTGTACCAATAAAATTAATCAGAGACAGGAATGTTCACTGAAAAGGTGCAAAGAAAAGAGAGGGCTCTGTGTGCCACCCTCAGACATAAAGGAGGAAGAAAGATCTCTTGAGGGAGCAGCTGGAGATGTATCCAGAGTGCGAGAAAAGGAAAAATGGGACTGATAACAAATGAAAATCCAAGGAGGAAGAGACTACAATGCCAGCATTTAGAGAGTAACAACACAGAGGAGAAGAAATGGGAGAGTAACCACAACACAATCTTAGTCTAAGGATGATTAAGACTAGATAAAGACATTGAGAACCCATTTGGTTCCATTTTCCAAATGTAAAAAAAAAAATATTTAAAACCTCTCAAACTACCAGGAAACGAAACTTGCTCATTAAAGAAAGGAAAAAAAAACCAAAAACCAGAAAATACCACATGATCATAGAAAAAATTAGATAGATCCAGAGTTTATGTCAACTTATCATGCAGATGAGAAAAGAGACACGAATGGATGTTGCAGATCAAACTCCAAACACCAACCATAACACCAAGTGCAAGTTCTGTCCTCCCATTTTTCTCACATCCACAGTTTCACTGAATTGAACAGATTTTGGTGAGACTGGAGAATGAAATTCAAATGGTTCTTTCACACAGAGAACAGAGAAAAGAAACCCATCAATACCAGGAAAATTGAATGAGGAAAATCAGGACCACCGACAGAAAACACTCAAGAAGTCAGCCATTATCACAGAAAAAGAGATAACATGATTTTGCTTTCACAAATAGCTACCACATCTTGGAGAGCTTGAAATGCATTGAAGTGGAACCCAGTGGAGGCCACAGAGAGGAAGAGAGGGCAGCAGAGGTTATTTGAACCAGGAATATGCATCTTAACTGACACAGAGTCATGTTCAGCAAAGGTTTTAGAGATAATGGAATGCAGATTTGAAGATCATGGAAGAAGTAAGGGGCAAATGAGTTCAAAGAGGCCTCATTGACTCTGCCATTCATTCCTGACCTCTGAAATACTTGCAACTTATGATGAAAGCAGTGACATAGGCTTTGCCATAGCCTTGTTAATTAACTAATTATCTAAGGCCACAACCATAATGAGAACTACACAAACAGCATTCAGAACATACTGTCATTCACTAGATCAAGTTACAGTCAAAGAAAACTTTTTTTGTGGTTTATTTCCCCCCTTTCAGACTCCTACAGAATTATGATGATGTGTTAACGGCTTAAAAGTACCTTTAGCAAGTTGGTACAAGGCTCAGCTTTCACTGATAATCAGCAGTTCCAATGAGCCCATAATGATGCTTTAGATTCAGTCCTGAGCGGCTGAGGGCCTTTCCCCTCTCCAGAGCACTCCTATGGTTTTGATCTCATTGCCTTCTCCAGAGGACACTGCCCACAGTTTGCAGGGCTGGAGGAGAAGGGGCTTTGGAGTGTTGTTTACATTTCCCGGTGTAGTTTTCTGGACTGGATGTTTTAGGAGCCTGCACTTGTTTAATGTAGCTCAAGAAAGCAAACCTGAGGGTGGCTAAGGGATGGTGGGGATATAAACACTAAAAATATTGCAATTACATCAGTTGCCATTAACTTTCACTGGGTAACAATGTGCCATGTTCCGATTATGCTACGGAATAAAGAGAAATAAAAGTATTGTAAAGCCAGTGATGGGTATAAGCACAGACATGAACAGGTTTCTAAAGACAGATCAAAACAGCCAGAGCCACCCACATCCATCTCTCCAGGGCAGCTGTTCCCTACCACGCTGCCAGACAAGGCTGTACGAGGGCCCATGGGGTGGGAATCACTTCTCCATGAACATCCTACCAGCCCAGTCATCACATACACAGCACAAGAGCAACTTCAGCATGCCCTTGTGCACTTCTGAGGGAAAAAGTCACAAATCAAGAAAGCTTAAACAGGTTTTGCAGCCCACAAAACAACTGAAACAATTAAAGTAAGCATAGGAGCAAGGATCTACCTTCCGGCTCTGTGGCAGAAGTGGGAAGGTGGGGGGAGTGGGGAACACGAATGTTTATTTAAACTCTTTTTTTTTTAGATACTGGCTGACTTGGACATTACGAATTTTGTGTATTTACAGAGTGAAGTATCCCAGTTTATGTTGTAACACAACTTGTTTACTTGCTGTTAGCTTAAAGCCTTTGTTACTCTTGAGAAGATTGTGACAGAAGGTTCTGGCATGTTTTTCCCAAAGCTTTTATGAGCCTGGGGCCTTGTCACTTCCCTTTCCAACAGGGAAGAAGTCTGCAAACCTACTCCACGGGGTCTATGGCATTTCATTTCTTTGCATATATTCTATAATTGATGTCTCACTTAAAATGTTCTATTATGTTGTATTTCATTGCAGAGGCTAAAGGGGGGGATACCTTGCTGGAACTACGTTTGAAAACCAGTCTCAGATTTCTCTTGCTGCATGTGATAGACGAAATAAGAGATGAAAGGAGGCCATGGAAATTTTGACTAATGAGGAGAACATGAAATGTAGTTAGCTTTTGGAAATACCTTAAAGCAGCAAGTCTGTGCTTACCATGTGCTCTTTTCTGGTCACACGTAGCTTTTATACAGGATTTACCAGGGCATTACCTAATCATTTCAAATACATCATTTCCACAGCGTTTTTCTGGGGCACACCTCACTTCCCTTGTCCGTGCACACCTCAGACACGGAGGTGTTCCAGAAGCAGAGTTTGGGCAGTGTTTCTGAAGGGAAGTACACAACTGTTCCAGCGGTTCCCACAAAGCAGAGCATCGCTCACAACACCTCTCTTTGAGAGACCAGGGTACTTGGCTTGGGACACCCAAGCAAGCACAAAGCAAGGTTAGAAATAAACCCCTAACATTTAATTAGAGGTTGATGTTTAAACTCTCCTTTTCCCTGTCACCTTCCTGATCAATGGCCGAAATCAAGCATAGACAAAAAGAGCTTGAAACAGGTTTCAGGAGACAATTAATAAACAATCGCCCTGCTCTCTCTCAGAATGGCTAAGCAGGCATATCAGCAAAATAAATCTCTCCAGCTCTCGGGCTCTGTTTATCACAACTTGTTTGGTGCTGCTCAACTCACCTTGGGAAAAAGGCATGCTAAAAAAAGAGAAAAAAATAAAAAGGAAGCATGGATATTTTCTGAGAGCTGCATAATGTGTGCATGATCAAAAGATTTTGGTCTCCTAGTCTTCTACAAGTTGTCAATACAGCATTTAAAAATAAATATTTGTGATATTTAATTAATATATTATGCTAAAATATCCGGACTGGAATTCTGAATTTAAACCTGAAAGTGGTACACATACTGTTCACTCTATTTCTGACTTACCATTTACAGTGGTTAATAAACTCTTTTTTTTTTCTCTCTAGAATTCAGACAGACCTCTCAAAAGTGCCAGAGCATTTTGGCTGCTTTCTACACTCTTCATCCAAGAACATTAATTCTAAATTTCACATTTTTCCTCACACAGGCCACTGCTTACATGACTACCAGCATGACAAATAAGCCAAAGAATCATTTAGCAAAGTCCTTCTGAAAAGAAACACAATTTTCATCAGTTTTTCCTCACACTTCTGGTAGAGACTTAATGGAATAGCTAGAATTTCCTCTCCAAGATGAAAACTCTTTCACGAGAATCAGTAAAAATATGGGCTATTTGAGAGGAACAAGCAGTTTCTCACTCTATTGCTTCACTATTTTAACTTCCAGAATTTCTCTCATAGTGACTGTTCTTTTAGGCTACCAAAAAGCGCATTTGATCTCCGTCACTGAAAGAGAGCCCTGTGTGTCCACCCTGGGCCGCCACGATTAGACACGAAACTTCCACATCTGGACAGCTGTGCTGTGGCACTGAATCCCTGCCACACCAGCTGAGAACACAGAGCCAAAATGAGGCAAAAATATTAGGCATGCAGACGGTGACAGAGAGCAGTCACTGTGTGGGTATAACACAACACCAGCTGGTCTCTATGAGCATTTCTTTTTTCCTCATTTGTTCTGTTGCAAAACTTGTATTTTTGCCACTCAGCTTCCTTCACAGACTTGGGGTCCTGCGTGGCAGTTGTACTGAATTTCCAGCTGCCACAGCTCAAACCGGGGCTGTTGCATGTCAGAGTTTAGAATGAGACTCGTAGAACGCAGAGAACAGTTACAATGCAGCCTTTATGATGCTAATGAAAACATAAATAAGGAAATTAAAAAGCCCCCCTCTAAAATAAAAATAGCAGTCACTGACTGTATGAGGCAAAATGAGAACTACATTTCAACAAAACTGCACACTCCTGTAACCAGACAAGAAAAACCTTCTCCTTTGCTCAGTGGGATATTAAAGTTTATAGCTGTACTTCTTATTTTTAGATAGTTCTTTGAATGCATAGCTTCTGGCTTCCTTAATTTCTTTTGTGTGTAATACGTTTTGATTTTTTCTAAATTTTCATTTTTTTTAAAAGAGCTGCACTATCATAAATCAGTCCAGTCCATGGAGGTCTTAAAAATCCTAGCAGCTACAACTGTAACATTCATAAATACTTTTATTATCCCTTCTAGGCTTGTGGAATGTCTTGACATTCATGTCTCTAACTTGGCACAATAACCAGCATAATTTTGGTCATGTGCAAGCACACCCCCCCCCCCCCCCATCTCACTGCAGGCTGTTTGAGCAGGTCAGAGAGCCTCTTCACACTTCTTGTGTGCAGCAAGTGCTTTAGTGCTCCAGTGCGTATGGGACACAAAGCAGGAGGGGAATCTCGAAGTTATTTCTCACAGGGAAGAGTCACAACCACTCAAGGCTGATCCTGTGCTGCTGACACACACACACTGCACACCTCCAGCCGGTCTGGTTGCTGCTTCCAAAGAGCACAGGCTGCTGGGGAGCCCCGCTGAGTGAGTGCTAATGAACCCCTGGAAGAGAGAGACATCACCACGGCTCTCATAACGAGTTGGCTGATGATCTTTCAGTTCCACCAGCCAAAGAAACGAAAATGAGTCCAAATACAGGATTTGTGATCCGTGTCCAAAGAGCCACGCAGGGGGCTGAGGGAACGGCCGGTGAGCTTTAGATGTAGCATTATAATTGATGGGTCTGTTTGTAGCTGTGAATGGAGATCTGAATCACTGTAATACACGGGATTTGCAAGTCATTCTCACAGGGCTGGAACCAGGTCCCTTTAGGAAATTCAGTGAAGGCAGCCAAGCGTTGGTTTTCCTCAAATGTCATCTTTTCCACTAGACACATGTAAGCATGTGTTTGATACTCCTGCAAGGTGAGTCTCCCTGCCATGCATTCTCTTAAATGTTAAGCCTCCAGTGTAAAACAGGCTCATGCCACAGAACCACACCTAGTTCTAATCCTTTTACTGCTACTAGAATAAATATTTCCTTAGTTTGCAATCAAATTCACTCGGTTCAAATGAATGCTCGGCAGCTGTGGAAAATATCTGAAAGAATTAGTGGTTGTTTTGTAGGAATCTCAGAAGAAACAATGCCCATGTTATCCTTTGGGATGGCCACACAGCAAAGGCTGAGAAAACCAAAACACAAAGGGAAAGTCCAGGGGTGGGGCTACATTCATGCTCACATGAGATGCAAGGTGTGTTGGCTATTTCTAGGCACAGGGAGGGCAAGGATCAGGTCTAGCAAACAGAGGTGGAATTAGCTGGAGAAAAACTCAGACAATACAGACAACATTTGGAGAAACACCTCAACCACAATTGCCAAGTACACAAGGTAGAAACTGAGCAAAACACACACACTGCCATCAACTCTCCCTTCAGATCACATGAGTTCAACATCTGCATCTGGATTTGATTGCTGCTACAATTCATGAGCCAAATCAAGACTAGTGCTTTGATCCAGGTCTAATAATACCAATTTAAGTTACTTCTGTGACATCTGAGCACCACAGAACAGAAGCCTTGAGATTATCTATTCTTATGTGATGACTCAGTCGAGTACAGAAGACTTCCTTGATTCAGGATTTACGTAGATTCCCTCAAAATTAACATTTACTACTGCAAAAATTAACTGCAAATGCCACTGAGAAGGCATGAGACTCTTCTAACTATATTGAGAATGCTTTTGCAATAGAATATTGATTATATTAAGGTTCTTATAACACAAGTGGTGTTGGTACATATAAGACTTTTTATAAAAGAATGACACAGAATCAGGGGGAAAATGTATCAGATTAGGGTTCCCAGGCTTCGCTGCATTTGCAATTCATGCCAAATATGTTCACTGTCAAGCTGTCATTTTACATTAGAAGTTAATTTTCCTGCTATCGATCCTCTCTCTGCTTGTTCTTTTTCTCATTCCTCAGCTGCCAGGATTTTGGAAAACAATAACAACTGAAACTATAACAAAGAATCTGAAGTCCCAAATACATTTTGCACCCATTTATTCCATAACCATCAGCCAGCCTGAATTCTACAGCCTCCTGCAAATTTTCATTAAAGTTCCCACGCTTTTGAATAATGAGTCATTTTTAAAGAGAAAAGAGTAAAAGAGACCCTGTTCTTGCTGAAGAGCAAGTTAAAATCAAATAAATCAAATAAAGGTGCTTCACAGCTTAGGTGTATGTAATACTGTAGTGGCTACACAGAACACACCTTGGTTCTTAAAACAACATCAGACAAGGACAGAAACACGGCCCACAAATCAGGTGTGGGACTTTGATAAGGAGCTGATGAAATAAACATATAGGACCGATTATTACATCAACAGAAAAGGAAAAAGAAGGGTGGTAGGTACAATCACCCTCAGTGCATTCAAGCTGAATTCTGTGCTCAACAGCAGGGCTGTCAGGAGGAATATTCCTAGATGTTAAGTGAAGGAGCAATACTTACAGTCTTTACATCAACCTTCTCAATTATTTTTTCTATTCCTTTTTTACTTACTCTCCTTGCATTTCTTCAAGCTGAGAGATATAGCATGGGAAAAAGCAGAGCAAAATATGTGTAAGTACATGTAAAATCCTTCTGGCACGCAGTGATGGGACACCCTCTCCTGGACAAACAGACACACTTCCTCTGCTCCACCAGTTTCAGTAAAGGAAGCCAGTGATATTCCTGGGATCTGGAGACAAACAGCCACAACAAATCTGGATATAATGAAAAGAACTAGGAATGCTTCCTTTGGATATACACAAGATTTTTCCCTGTGGCAAAAGAGGTTAAATACAGCGCTCCTTAGAAAAATAATCAATTCACATTTAAACATTTGCCAGCATGTATTAGAATCATGATTGAAGAGAATCATGAAATCAGTCATGATTTTTGATTCGAATTCAGGTCTTCCACAAGAGGGATCCCGTTCGTTGACTGCCTGCCTGCATTTCAAAATATGTCACCTTGAACCTGGCAGCACATCACCATTCAGGTGGCTACCTCCTCAAGTTAGAAACTCAGACAGCTCAGAGGGAAACAAAGGGTCATTTTCTTTGGCTACAAATCCTACAGGTTCTACACATTTCTTCCACCCACTTCTTTAAGAGAACATGGCTTCACATTATTAGGGATTATGGCAATTCTCCCTCATCCATTCATTCCTATTTGCTTAGAACAGCATCTGCAAAATTTATGTAAGGTAAGGCTATGAAACTTAAAGGCATGCCTGCAAGAGGCAGCCTGGAAATAATAATCAATATGCTATTGCCTGTGGCAATAAGAAGGCAGCAAACAGAGCAGGGATTTGTGATGCACTGACCAGGCTGCATGTGAGAGAGTGTAAGTTCTGATTGCAGCCTTTGGAAAAGATAGACCTCTACAGGTACTGTGCTCCAACATGGCACATTGCCATGGCAGTGGTGTCTCAGACAATGCAGTGGAACAAACACCTCGGGGATTCATTTTTACACCCTGAGCTGGCTGGCTCCTGTGCTGTACACAGAAACCTGGACCGCTCTCCAGGTGAAGCTCCTGACCTGGGCACTGCTGACTTGTACCTTAATTAGATGCAAAAGAGAATGAGAGGAGGGAGAGAAAACTCACAGTTCAGCGTGGTCACTGATGGGTATTTTGAAATTCATTTGACACTGTTAACATATTTCTCTCATTCGGAGAGCTTCTAACCACAGTCCTCTGTGTTGTAACAAGTTTTTAATAAATTACAAATGATCAAACTGCGGGTACCTCTCTCAGTTTGCAGCCCAATTTAGAAAAAAACATCAACAGAACAGCAGTAGCACAGAGGCTATGGCTGATCAAAGGGGAATCATTCCTCCCAGCTTTGGGAGTGTTCAGGCACTGTTTACCTTTAGGCAGGAATGAACAGCAAGGGTAAGGCACTGCAGCCCCTAAGAAGTCCTTGCAATCTGCAGAGAAAATTTCTAAGATGCATTAAGCACAAAGGTTCTCAGTGCCCAAGGCAAACTTGAAAATATTCCTTCCCTTAAGTTACTTGAACCTTAAATCATCACCTGCAGGCTCAAGCTGTCAGTTCACACTGACTCCCATCTTGGTGTCAGGAGTCCTACTCAAATCATTTACTCTCCCCCTCCCCTTCCCAACACATACAGCAGTTTCCTACACAAGCATTAACAGAATTACTGAATTACTTTAAGGAAGGAGTGAGATTTATATTAATATATAACCCACATTAAATCCCTGATTAAATTCAGCCACTTCCTTCCAGTCTTCAAACAGTTCTACATTCAATTACAGTTTGGGGTTTGTGTATTAAAAATAAAATAAAGTTCTCATCATTTCCTGGTGCAAGCGCTACCCTCAGAATGAGTGATCTGGCATATACAAACAGTAAGAATGGACCTTCAAGAATCAGAGGGACAAGATGCAAGTTAAATGTGACCACCTCAGAGATACTCCTGCACTGTAGGATTGACAGCATCCAACTGGCATTAGGGGAAATAGCCAAGGTTCTGGTGCAGATCAGAAAGACAGGACTTTCTGTCTTTCACTGTCTAGTCAAAGCTCTTTGTCCAGTTCACTTCAGTAAAAGGGTCATCTCTCAGAGTATATACACTGGCATTATGGGAGTGGATTAATCTCACCTGGCAGTCTCATGACTAAAAACACAAACACATTAAAAAGGCAGTCATAAGTAAGGAACTCAAATTATCATTCTTATCATCGTGCAAGCTCGATTAATGGAGGGGAACCAATAGAGTAAACCATTATCAGTCTAGGGAAATGGGAAAAAAATGAGTTACACACAAGAATTTAATGCAATCTGTAATGTTTCACGTCCAGCATAAAGCCAAAATTTAGGCTATAGATGCTGGAAGTTTTACATGGCTGTGTTAGGGGTAGTGTGGTTTTTGTAAATCCCCATCCACAGAACAGTGAACACTTATTTAAAAAAAAAAAAAAGCAATGCAAATCTGTTAACTCTGTTGCACCATAAATTACTAACTAGCTTATTGAAGAAAAATCCTTTAAAAAATTGCAAAAGAACAGGTAAAGCCAAAGAGCCTTTCACAACCCACCATGCAGAGCAGCCCTTACATCACGACCTACAGAGTGACAAATGCAAGGTAATGCCTGCATTTACAAAAGCACAAATGAGGGATGGCACACACTTGGCATCACCCAACTGCAGATGACCCCTTTTTTCACTGCCTCTCCTCAAAACAGAGGATGAAAGACTTTCTATTCCAGGTTATTGTGCAATGGGAGAGCATTCTTTCAGAGCTCATACACACCTGACCAGCAAAGTGAACTAAGCAATTGCTCCTAAATGAGTTACAGGGATTCTTAATTTTATCAATAGGACCTTGCTGCTGATCTGCTTTCAGGAGGAGAGCTAACACTGAGGACACTGAATTGATGTTTGCATATGCTGATCAAATATATAGTGCAGTTAACTGTTGCAGGTTGAAAATGAAAGCATAGAGCTCAACTTGCCTCCCGAAGAAGAAATCACCTCATAAGTAACCATTTTAATAGAGAGCATCCTTCATACCATAACCCTGAGAGTGCTAGCCTGTTGTTCATCAAATGGCACCCAAAGTGGGTCAGGACTGAGGACTTTTGGCATTCCGATCACCTTTCCTGTCGGGGAAAGTGCTGGAGGGCAGTGGGCTTTGTCCAAGTAGACTCCTGATTTCGGCAGCTACCACAGCTGAACTGTGGAGGACTCGCACTTTTCTCACAAAGTAAGCCATAAGAGACTTCTTTCCCTAAATACTCCCTACCTATCCCAATTGCTTTTTATCTTAAAAATGGGAGCCCATCAAAAGACAAGACTGAACTGTACAATTACTTTAAAAGCCTTATTAAAAGCCATGGGAATCCCTTGAATAAAGGCTCCTCGAAGTCACTAACAAAATGGGTCTATAATAATGAAGACACTGTCCCAGAATACTTGAATTATCTTGAATGCATGAAAATGGGAGCTCCATTAACAAATGCTGTTTTTGAGGGAGACAAGCAAGCAACCAAGCAGTAATTGCATGGAAGTTAATTTTTAACATCTTAAAAAGGATGGTAGACAAGGGAGAAAAAAGTGCTTGATGCACAGTAATGGTATCGGGTCAAGATCTAAACCAGGCAGTTGAGAAATTTGTCTCTGCATCTCAACAATCATAATCCCAAAACGGTGGTAATAACCTCATAGACTGCCAATTTAAAGGTAACACCTGTGGTCCTTTTCAGGATGGTGCCGATGGTAACTCACGAAATGCTGCCAAGCCTCACCTCCCTCAAGATGTCAGTTATGGTTGTCGTCATGTGCAAAACAGAGTCAGCGGCTGTGATCTTCAAAATGGTGGCACCCAGGACCTTCAAAATGGTGGCACCCAGGACCTTCAAAATGGCGGGGCCCAGGACCTTCAAAATGGCGGGGCCCAGGACCTTCAAAATGGCGGGGCCCAGGTCCAACCGCAAAAGGCAGCACCCGTGATTCCTAAGATGGCGGCACCCATATCCAACCACAAAATGGCTGCCCCCACACCCACCATGGCCCCTCAATACCATCCGCTTCCCGAGGACCGGAAGTAAACAAACTCCAAGATGGCAGCGCCCATCAAACTACTGCAGACACTGAGAACTACTGGGACCTAAATATCAATAAATGGGGTCCAGAGCCCAACTAACAATCCCCTCAAAAGCAGCCGGAAAGCAATGAAGAAACGAGAACAGCGGCAAAGTAAATGAGTAACCCTAGAGAGAGATGGAGCAGAACAACTCTGGAAAAGTGCCACAGCTCCCCCCACAACTGAAGTAAAACAAAGCTAAAAAACCTTTTTTATTTTTCTTTCTCCCTTTTTCTTTGCAGTGTGAACTACAGAACTGGTTTTATTTTCCTTGATGAAGTCCTTTATTCATGTAATAACTAACCTAACAGTTTCATTTCAGTGTATATGAACTTCTCTCCCCCTACCATGCTTCTACCAATAAAAACAAAAAGGGGGGAATAGAGGAAGACAAAGCCAAATAATAACCTTGCTAATTGGTATATAATAAAAATCGTTTTTCACATGGAATTTCTTATTTTTGATAATTTTTAACTTTGTATATTTGCTTTAGAGAACAGAGGTTTTATTTTGGAATGAGAGAAATGTATGTTCTCAAATTTTAAGTTAAACATGAAGCAAAAAATATGTTTGTTTTACAGGAAATATTCTTACCACAGCAGAATAACATATAGTCTTACATTAGCAATCAGAAGATAAAGAACGAAATGCCAACTCATCAGTTCATAATGGAAAAACACTGTAAACTAAACTCAAAAGTATGTTTATATGAATGATAGTGGCAAACCACACAATTAAGCATAAAAATTTAGCATCCTCAAAAAGTTAAATCATAAGCGAGGTTGATTAAAAAAAAACACAAAAAACTCTTCAAATAGTATCTCGTTCCTGCTGTGCATTTTATCCAGAGGAATCCTAAAGGGACTTGGCAAAATGCAACAAAGCACTGTCTAAGTTCTATACCTTATATTGCCATTTCCCTCCCAGATGAGCTCCAGCACCTGTCTGACACTGAGCAGCACAGCAGGGTGCAGCCTGAAGCAGAGCAGCCTTTTATATGGAAACTGCAGGTGGAGTTCAGAGTCAATGTAATTACAGAGTCTGGAATTTCATCAGAATGCTGAGGTTTAAATTCCTTACCCTACTTCTTGTAAAAGTCTGTAGAACTCGAATTCATAAAAAGGTTTTCCTCCAGCCATTCTTGATTTGAATTGACATTTCTTGACTCAACTGGCCAGTAAAATCACAGAGGAGCTGTTCTCTGTTGGGGCTACCTGACAGACATTGCATGCTGGAATGAGTTCAGGGTTTTCAATCAAGGTGCAGGTGAGCCTTTTCAAAGTTTAGTTCACAGCTGTGAAGGGGCCAAGCTCATTTGCTTATCCTATTAGCATCCACCAGGGAGATGCACCTATCATTTCTTAATGCAAACAGCATGCTAACATTTCCAGCAGATTCATCTGGAAGTGATTGCCTTCTCTTGATATCAAGAAAGCAGGCTGCTATGTAAAAAAAAGAATCATTTGGAACTTAGCCACCTGCTCTCCCTCCAGGGGCCTGTCTCCTCAGGGCAGCTGTCTGGGAGCACAGGCAGGATCTGGCAATGGTGCTTGTTTGAACCACCCCTATTGACAAATGTCTACGGATGGAAAACAATAAAGGAAAAATTACGTTCAGGATTTGAGTAGCCTCGTGTCTGCGCATTTTGATCTCAACTCTGATCAACTTTAGTGTCTTCAGAACATGATTTAGCCTCTCCTAGAGATGCAGCAACCGCAGGATCTCTTTCCTCTGCCTGGTCATACATTCGTACAAAATCTGTAGAACTCAGATTCTACATTCCTGCCAAATGCTGTTCAAATCAACCAATGTTCAAAACTTACCAAGGGGAGGCCTCTCCCCAAACCAGTACCAGGTGTGATTACAAAAACTCCTCACTTCTGTGTTAAGATGATGCCAATAGACCAGATTCACTCAAGTACTTGATTAAAATGCCAGAGCTTTATGCTCTTTTCTTTCATATATCCCAAAAACTGGTGATTTACGGAGCTGCCTACCAGGGGAACAACGGCATATTGGCATCTTGTTGAACTGAGGAAAACTCTTCAATAGAAAACACATCTGTTAGGTATGTTTGATAAGGGCACCTAACTTAGATCAATATTTAACAGGACTATAATCTCCTCTTGCAGATAAGTGTTGTCATTACAAAAACTACATTCCATACAGGAAACATGGTTGGAAAATCACACAAGGAAAATTTGAAAATTCACATTTAGGAGGGCCAGAGGAAAGAGAATAGTACACACAGAGCAAATATCGATTCTGACTTGACAGATTTAAGAGCTGGGCATAAATAAGAACAAGGTGAAAAAAGCTTTAAGAGAATCCCCTATTAAAAATTATATTTATATGCAGGCACGTGAACAAATGCACATGAACTCACAGGCACCATCTGGAAAAGCCCAACTTTGCAACCAGATTAAATGAGAAGTTTAAAATAAGAAATTTATAAAATCTCTAAAAATAGTGGATCAGAGCCCTTCTAAATTCTGTGTCTGGAAAAGAATCCCCCAAACACATACCACTATTTTGAAGTTGCCTGAGCTGTCACTGATTCAACAGAAAAACATTTAAGCTTCTTTAGAAAAAGAGAAAATGAGGAGGGAGGGGGAAGATGGGGTAGGAAGTAAGTAATGAAAGGTAATGGATTAAGATGATACAGATTTTTCCCTGAGGAGGTTTTTGGCAGTAACCCAGGAACGAAATCTACACTTGCACACTCCAGTGGGAACTGAGGGAAACCCCAGCCCTGCCAAATTCTGTGGCTTCATTTTGAGGGATGAGGAGACATCAGAGAGCTGAACATGGCTGGGAGACTTGGGAGAAATGTACAACTTCCAAATACCTGAATTCAGGAGTTGTTTGCCAGGAGGCTACCACGAATATGTGCCAGAAGTATTTAATGTGGTAGACATCAGGAATGTATTTCCTTAGGATCAAGTTAAAATAAAGGTTGGAAGAGACTTGGAAGTCACCTGTTCATCTCCTGGTATAAAACAAAACAAGTGCTCCCAGAGAGATTTTTGTCTCCTGTTCCTAAAAACACTGAAGGCCTGTGACTTCAGACTGCTCCTTCCAGTTCATTCCACCATCATGCTGTGTTCACTTCCACTATTTTTTTCTTAAATACTTGGCTTCAGTATTTTTACCTACAATTACTTCTAGCCCTAACCGTAAGGAAGAAGAGTCTCAATTTTTTTTTTTCTTCATAGTAATCATATTTGCATTTGATAAAATCCCTCTCCCCTCTCAATTTCTCTCTGGAGTCTGTCTCACTCTGGGTTGTTCCACCATATTTTTGAGGTTTTTGATTGTTCTGGATGTTCTCTTTTCAAAAGTGAATATGGCAGTTGAAGCAAGTGTTTCACCAGCATTGAGGAAGTGGAAGGATTGCTCCATGGATTCTGTAGGCCATCCCCCTTCTTTAGTACCCCATCCTTTCCTCCCTTTGACTGTCCCTCATGCAGTCCCAGACAGTGTCATCACTTGGCTCTGATTCTCACTCAGCTCTCAGGGTCCTCAAGAACACACAGCCCCATCTGTGCTCTGCTAAAGACCCTCCTTCCTCCCTTGACAATATTATTGCTAAACATTTGGGTTTTATCTTAATTAGTATAACCTGCAGAGCACTTAGTCTTTAAGTTATCCTGAGAGTTATCTTTAATAAATATAAACGAGAGAAATCTTCAAAGATTGCACCAGGTGTTTTAACATCATTTCATACCAGTAAAATAATACATTTAAATGTGCTCAAGATCTTCAAGAGGCAAGAGGAATTGTTACTGTTTCAGTGATAAATTGAATGCTTAAGAGAATGAGGTTGAAACATGTTTCATCCTATCTATATTCATTATTTAAAAGCACATCAGACTGAGAAAGCATGACCTGGATTCTGTACTGATAAAACAGAACGTCAGTTTAAAAAGAAACTAAACAACACTACATTACCTATTCCAGAGCAGTAAGTAAATTGGTCATACTATATTTAGAGTTCAAAGTACGCACAATGAGCCATCTAATCTATCTATACTAATCTATCATCTTTCCATCCACAAATTAACCACAATATAACTTCACATTTTAATTTTAAGTGCCACATCCAGAAATATTCAAAGGGATGTCATGACATATTTCAGTTCTGAGCTTTCATGCAAACTGCTCCCCGCACCTGCTGTTACCAGTGGTAATATTTGACATTCTGTAGCTTTGTCATCTCTTTCACATGCCATGAGTGTTTATGTTCTCTGATCAGACAGGTTCCAAGCCCTCCATACAACTACCTAAACACCTTCACAACAGTCAAAGACGGATGAAATCTATACTGATATTTATAGGGAAATAAACATTTGTACAAAAGCTGATGACTCTGTGCCAAGTGTGCCAGTGCTGGTTCAGTCCCCCCATGGATACAGCAATTAAAAAGAATTGTTTGGGGATGTGCCGGGCACATTCCAACTTCAGTGATTCCAGCTGAGGATCGGGCCCCCAGCCTGAAAACCCACCTGCCAAGGAGCTGTCAAGGACAACAGAGGCTGTTTTCCCTCCTGCCAAGGACTTCTTGCAGGATTTGCAGCAAGTTTTCCTCCTGGCCCAGCAGACAAAGTGAACGCCTGCATCCCTATGAAGTGCTTTACAAAAATTAAGGATGGCAAGCAGTCAGCCCTTTGTGAAAGGGTGAGATTCAGTCAAATCCAGTGGTTTCACACAGATACTGCTGTGACAATTACCTCCCATTCTATGCCAGTCAGAAGAAACACTGTCAGAAGCAGCACAGATACACAACAAGCCCGCACAGCTAATGAGACCCTGTCTATCCCTGAGTTAAGTTGGCTGCCTTCCTCCTTATAACCACCACTTCAGAGCAGCACTGGCTGTTCCAGTCCCCTATTAAAAGAAGTATTTTTATCACTCTTCAGTAAGCTGATGCATTTCAGTGTTCTTTCTTGCCAGAACCCCAATTACCACATCCCAGACTGAAGTTAAATATTAACAGGTAAAACTTTCCATAAACCTACTTAACTGTGGGTTCATATCTACAGGGTTAGCAACACAGCTGAGAGCACACTAATTGCTGACAAATGTCATCCTACACCAGCCCCTATTACATAGTCATGGACATCATTTAAATCCCTGTGGAAGAGGTTTAAGCAAAAAGATGCCTCTCTGGCACTTGAGATAGGACTGAAGCCGTTATTGTTGCCCACTTGACAGCCAGTTATGACAGAAGCCATTAATCATCCTTCAAGATAAGCCTGAACTACGCATGTATGAATGTAGCAGAAAAGCACTGTAGCCTACTACTTATAAATGTTTAGTTGATGGGGTTTTTTTAAACAAAAAAGGCACTGAATAGGTCAAAGGGCTGTTATAACTGGCATTCTTAAAGGAGAACATTAAGTATGTGACCAATTCAAAAAGGAGAATGAAATTAGCAACCAGTGGGCCACTACTGATTCACCAGAAAACAGGCTCCATTTCCTCTCTGTTACTCACCCCTTTTGGGGCAGACAAACTTTTTTTAAAAGATGACACAGTCTTGTCATCACTACAGTCATCCCTCTCACCATGTCAATCTGCAGAACACCCTTTTCAGATCACACTATTTCTGATGACAAAATTGTTTGGTCCTGTTTGATCCACTAGCTCCAGAGGAGCAAGACTGCTGCAGCACTGCCTGCCCAGGTCCAGCCAGCAGCAAGTCAGCACTCCATCTATCCATTACCAGGCCCTGGACCCTTTAATCTCCCAGTTACCTCACACAGTCCCGGGTACACACCAGCCCTCACAAATACACACTTCCGCTCCTAAACTTTTCCTCCCCACATCCTCCAATGACCATTTTACAGTGGCATCTTAAAAACTGGCAAACAGAAGATTAATAGAGTTTTTTGCTGTACCACAATGACTATTCTTAGAATGAGATCTGGACTGCTTTACATTTTAAATGCCATCACTTTTCTTTCACCCTTTCTTTTCACATTCAGCTGAAAAAAATCTTAACGATGATTTTTGTCAGGGATTCTGAAAGACGAGTGAAAGTGTAACTCTAAATCGCTTTTGAAAATTACTCTCCCAGGACATTTGGAAACAAATGTTTAATGGTATTTGATTCCAGTTTGAAGGAACTTTGCAAAGTTCAGAGTCTGTCACATCTCAACTACCTGCATAAGGACATGGGGCACACATGCAGAACAGCTCCTTCCATGTGAAAAAGAGGAAGAAACGAAACCATAAGGTAAGCAAACTATCTGAGACCAAACCAGAAAACTGACAGGGGAAAAAACCACTCTGCTTTATACTTCTGTGTGGTATAGGCTTTACTGATTTCAAAAACAGCTCTGCAGAAAAGTGTAGGACTGAATTCAGTACAGGGGACAGCAAAGCTGTAGTGACCTGCAGAATACAACTGTGTTGAGCACTATGAATGACTTGCTTCAAAATAACCACCACCGTTGTCGTTGTTACATTTTCTTCACCCCAAAAGGTTTTGAGCATCTTCCACAACCACTCGCTGAAACCACGGAGGAGGTGGCCTCTTTTTCAGTGAAATCCACCTACAGCTCACCTGGTTGTAACTCTTTCCAGGGCGCTGCAGCTGCGGAGCGAAGGCGCATCTTTCCCGGCCTCTTTCCCGGCGTGATTCCCGCCATCCCGATGCTGTCCCGCAGGCAGCGGCCACGAGAGCGCGCTCCAAACCCGGCTGTGCCGGCGCTCCCGCTCCCACCGCCCTCCCACGGGAACTTTCTTCCCGAACTACCTTGCACCCGGATATTTCGCACCGAGGAGGTGCCTTCTCACCCACTCCCGAATGCAAAAATAGAGCACGACAGCTCAAGCCAAGTCATTTGGCATTCCCGGTGTGCAAGGAGCGTTTGAATCTAAAGCTGGTTTATATCTCTCAGACCTGAAACAGAGAAAGGAGGGAGCGGGCAGGGGGTGGCCGGCGCATCAGCACCGCATTACAGACTGGCATTTACAGAAGCTGCTGGGGGGTTCAGTGTTTCTAAATGAACACCAATGATATGCCCATGGTAATGTTTTCTGCCCTTCAGGATAAGTCACAAACAGCATCAAAGCTCCAACAGATCTGAAGAGCTTGAACTGCCCTTTGTTGGTACCTCAACAGCTCTTTGCTACTAATATTGGACAAACGGTCCCGTTCACCTATTTATACAATTTATACACTGAGCTCAACTTTCAGATTCTCTTCTCCTGTTTGCCCTCCAGCACACAAACATGGATGATGGAAGACAGAGCTACTCTCTTAGACAGAAAATGTTTCCAATCTAATGTGGTTCAAAAGCTCCAAATGCTCTATCAGGATTTCTAGTTCAGTATTTATGAAATATGTACTTGCTCGTATCAAGTGCAGAAGTTACAAATGCAACAAACAGCTTAACAATACACACCAAAGAAGTCACAATAAACATGACACACAAGTATACAAAGAGTCCCCAGAATTTTATTTAAAGAAATATGTTCAAATGCAGCATTGAAAAAAGAGCGGAATGCCAATAGTCAGAGAACTTAATGCTGAGTTATGTTTTCTTTGATAAACTAGCACCATTGAATCACAAGTCACAGACTAATTTATTTCTAGAGGTGTAAAAACCCTCCACCATTATAAAATTTCTATGAATTCTATTAAAAATCGGTTCTCAATTGACTACTCCTACAGAGATGAAAGCAGTCTGAAGTACAAGTTTTCATATCTACTCATTGTTCAAATTACCCATAAACTACAGTTTATTCTCGAGTCTAAACATCCCAATCGAGGGGGAAAACATGTCTAAAAAGTGAACCTCACAAGTCTTTACAAACTAAACAAGTAAGAAAAACCTACTGTGTTATAAATATACACAGTACAATATGTACAAGTCTGGTCTTATAAAATAAGAGCTTCCTAGTCCATAAAAATACTAACTCAGCTACAAAATTTTCTCAGTATTTAATCAAGCTGTCTCAAGCAGTCACCACAGCAAATTCCTAAACCACTGATTTGTTCCATAGCACAACAGCTTGAACACGTTCACAATGGGAAAGAGCCCAACACTTCACCATAAAACTGATTTCTAATCCTAATGTCCCACTCAGGTTCAGTGGCACTGCTAGTGTTTGCTATCTATTTTAATGTCACAACACCTTTACATATTTCTAGACTGTGTTTGAACTATTCAAAGTGCTGAAAGTGCAATCAAAGAATAGAGTTCTGTATCCATTTTCCAGTGCATCCTTCTCTGGCACTGGCAACAGTAGCCAGGTGTTTAAAGGTCTGTGAGGTCAACAAGGCACACACTCATTGGTACATGCTCAGGTAAGAATGCACAGACACACACATGCACTTGGCTTTAAAGACGTGCCCCATAACATTAAAAGGCTTCTTCTGAATAAGGAAATTCAAAAATTCCTTACAAATGCCTTAATGCAGATGCCTGGAATTCATACAAGACCCTGACACAAACTGCTTAAAATGACTGTGAGATGGTGGTGAAAAAAAAAAAAAAAAAAAGAACTTTTGGTTTTAAACCTATGGTATCCAAGTATTGCTCTGGAATACAGAGACACAAGGTCTATGCTCTCTCACTCTTTATCAAGCCATGTCCAGGTTACAGTAGCCCATGTGATTTATCATTACAATTAACAACATTTGTGAGCACACACGTATGTCACACTCCGTATTTGTCCTTCTACTGAAGACCATCTGCAGTCTGAACGAAAATGAAACCATCTGAAGAACGTTTCAAGCAATATCCTTCTGTACTTACACACACAAGTACAAGAAATAACAAAACTGAGCTGTGCCTCAACCAGAAAACAGATTTCACTGCGACAAGTTAACGTTGCCTTCCTTTCCACTCTCCCTCCCTACAGCGCTCTCCTCCGACAAGCATCATAGTAACTCGTGCTGTTAAAAATCAAGAACATATCCCTCTTGACAAAGTTGACAAATTTTCCTAGTGGGCACATTGGCTTGCTGGAACGTTTGTAATGATCCTTGCAGAAGGAGGTCTGGAATGTAACGTCAGCACCGTTGTACAGGATGCGGATGAAGTGTTCCTTGGGTCTCTTCCCATCCTGCCACAGCTCAAAAACCAACCTGGCAGCAAACCTAGGAAATCTGGCCTCTGTAATGCCCAAGGCACTGAGAACAGGTGACAGTGTGACGTCATGTGCAGAGTAGAGAACAAACACTTCTTCTTTCTTGCCTTCAGCGATACGTTGCAGCCGATTAACAGTCTGGTTGAGGAAAGGATGAGTGGCCAACAGGGCGTACAAGAAATAAAGTTTCTTTTCCTGTCTTTCTCTCTCATCCTCCAGCTGATGTCTCTTGATTACTTTGAAGTGTTCCATACCGATGCAGCCAGTTTTGGTACACGGAAAAGTGACATTGTGACAAAAATAGCACAGGAGAGAATCTATGGGGTTAGAAGCCCTCAGCTGCCTGGTGGGAATGCCCACAATCTTTGCCATATCCACGTATATTTTCTCCAAATCGTTGTTCTTCACCCGCAAACTGTACTGCCTGCGCTGCTCCTCCTCTAGGTAGTGGTTTCTCATGGGGCAGTCGCAGCTTCCAGAGCAGAAAATGGTGCTCCACTGATGCCTCATGGTAATTTTTTTCCAGTCAAAATCTGGCAGAAAGGTGTAGAGCAGGGCCAGTGCACTCTGCAGGGTTCGACTCTTCCCTGTTGTCTCCAAGTAGAGCTGTTTTGCTGTCCAGTCACTGGGAAGCAGTTTATGTTTGTTTATATAAATTTCTCGTAATTGTTGTCCGTTCCTCAAGTGTTGTACAACCCCTGGAAGAGAATTTTTAAAGAAATTACAACATATGATTAGAGACTTCGTAGTTTTGAAAAAAAGACCTTTGCTCCAGGATCTGTGTTTCTTGCATCAGCCTCTCACAGGCAGGAACCCTTTATGCACCATAACATCTCTACACATTGCTAGAGGCAGCGGGAGCCCCCAAACAGCAGCTCAGTAACAATCCCTGTGTTGTGAGCAATTCCACACACAACCAGCTGTGTCAGGAAGTGTCAGGGAGTGGTCCATGGTACCCCTGCCTCAATTCCTCCTGACATCACTTTGCAACACTTGACACGGACCAAGTATCTCTTCCCCTGGGAACACATAAGGATTGGACAGGCACCAGATGGATAAAGGATCTCTATAATACAAGCACCAAGTTTGTCTGTACATCAGAATCCCTTGTAAGGGACACAGCAGCTACAGCATAGGTAAGAACAGGCCACTGATTGTTCTTCAGTTCCAGGGCTGCTCTGAATCACAAACCAGTCAGTAACAGAGCAGCAGATTCTTCCTCAGGAGGGACTGAGCAATGCCATTTGTCACAAGGGTAACAAAGCAATTTTGTGGTGTAAAGCAACATGATCGAAGGTGCTCTGACCTGCTACAAACAAAGTTAAGAGATGCCAAGCTTGACCAGTCTGTAACAGAATTGTCAAGCTATAGGATAAACCATGGTTTCTACAACTGCTGCCACTTTTACAGTAGAGAGTTTAACACTTTCTGCATATCCCAGCATAACCTAAGCTATGATCCACATGATAAGCTTCCATTAAAAAAAGCATTTATTTCAACACAAAGAAAAGAGAAGATTCCTTTCAAGCAGACTGTGTTTAAGAGAGCAAAAGACAGAGCTGCTGTGGAAACTCACCTGTCTGTGTAAGCTCTCCCATCTCACACAGAGAATGGCTGGGGTAGCGAGGGAGGCTGCTCAGGGAACCATCCATTTGGGCTGCAGACCCTCTGGACATGTGTTTAATGAAAGCTTCAAGCTGAGGATGAGAAGGTTTCCTAGAGAGGTAAAAACCAAAACGTGAAAACTCCCCAAAGCATATGGGAAAACAGCTCTAGAGAGTCAAGTATTCCAAGTATGTCAGCTCAGAAATTTTGTGGTATGGGGTTATTTCCCACTGAGACAACATCTGCACTTAGTCAGGACTTTTGCAAGTATGGAAAAGAAATCTAAGTACTCACTATCTACCAAAGAGATAGAGGGAAACAGATGTCTTGTCATGCTAAGATTATGATACCTTTCAGTAAGCAATTTGGAAACGTTTTGGGTTTTTTGTCTGGATTTTGTCTGTTTTGTTTTGTTGGCTTTTTGGGGGTTTTTTGTTTGTTTGGTTCGGAGTTTTTTGGATTTTTTTTATTTGTTTGTTTTTTTAATGCAGTCACTAATACTGTTGTAAATATACATAAATATATATATATATATATATATAAAATCCTTATAAAAAACCCAAACCTCTCTCCAGTTTCTGAAGTACCATTGCACTTTAACAGCACAGTCAAGGCCACAACCAATCTAAAGGGGTTCGAACAACCAGTATTTTAAGGAGACGATCTTGAAGGAATTCTCGAATTTTGTAATGTACAAATGCTGATTACAATCTCAGCCTTTCTTTCTAATTACTTCAGGCCTCAAATCAAACAGCACATGTAGTCTCCATTAAGTAGTACCCAGAGGCCCCATTAAAATTGAAAGCCATTGTTTTGGGTATTGTACCATAACACAGGGAGAAAGAGGCCAACACTGCTGGACACTTGGAACAGATAAGATACCCCCACCATGCAAGTAATGAATACAGCTGGAACAGAAATATACACCAAAATGCGTGAGTAAACCCACTGAAACAGAATTCCAGTGCATGAAGGAAGGCTCAGATCTCCTAAACTCATCTGCAAATTTCAGATACGCTCTGGACTCAGCCCACTGTGGGACTGCTGTGCAGAAAACTACAGATACAAAAAAAGGCCACAAACAGTGTAACCCAGAGCGGTTTGAGCCTTTAAAAAACAAATCTGTGCTCACATTTCTACAGCAGAAATGCATTACATAAGCAGGGATTTCTTTGTTAAATGTCAGCGGTTACCAAATGTCAACAGTTAGGAAATGTCACACAGTCACTTCTCTGCTTTTGTGCAGAACTGAAACAGTAACTGTTTGGCGACCCCAACTCTGCCCCAGATGGCTGTCATTTAAAAGGACTTTAAACCTGAATGGGGTTAATATTTTTGACCCTATAATTATACATATAAGATAAATTTTGCCTGAGATATTTTACAGAAGTCTGGGGTTTGTGTTTATTCCTCATATTTCTGTTTGCTAGAATGATAAACTGTTTTGATATAAAAACCTCAAGTCTAAAAAACAAAAAAGCAGAGTTGCAGGACCCACCAGAGGGAGCAATAACACTACTAAAGTAGGAATGAGTGTCTGGAATCAAAGTTTACTGGGACAAAGACATCCCTGCTTACGTAGAAGAGACAACTGAGAAACTCTCATACACGAGAGGACCTCTTGCAGAGCTGTGTTCACAGTATCAATATACAGGAGGTCTCACAAGAATCAGTGCCTGTCAATAGAAAGGTTGATATTTTCCAGTATTTAATTTACCTTCTGGGGAAAAAAAAAACCTCCTGGAAGGAAAATGTTACAATAAATCATCGTACAAGTGCCAGTAACAAAACAATGCAAAATGAGACAAAGAGCTTAATGAGATAAAAAGTCAGATTAATCATTTCGATTTTCCTTCAAATTGCAAGGAAACCCAGCCAATTTATAACATTCTAACTCCACAGCTTCTTCTGCATATTATAATTTTAGGAAGGCAAATGAAGATTAATATTTGCAAAGCAGAGACACATAAACCAGGCTTTGTTCCTTCCTCAAGCAGTGGAGGCTTCCTGTTGCACAACTGTACATCAGAAGCTCACTCCAGCTGCAGATGAGAATTTCAAAGTGAACATTTTGGACATGACACTATTGTCACAGCCCAGCAGTGCCACCTCAAAATGGGAGAAGTCGAGAAAATTAAATTAAACCCATTAGCAAATGGCTCTTTAAGCTTATTACAAAGGTAGGAGGCTGAACTACCAATTTTCTAAATCTTGTACTTTACAAAAGTCTACACGTGAATAAATTGTCAACCACATTAATTTTCCTTGAACTCCATTTATTTAATTAGCAAGTTCTGCAAATAGATGTGAAAGAAAACTTGAGGAACTGCATTATCCATTCAACTTCTTTTGCTGCTTTGTTTATAGAAACCTGAAAAAAATTCTAATGGAATCAAATCTGTGCTGATAAAACCGCCAGCAATCACTTGAGGGAAGGAAGAAAGCAAAGAAGAATCAAAAGTATTTGTCAGTGCTTTGCAAAAAGATTTCTCTAAAAAAAGGGCAGGCAAGTCAAATTTTCATATAGATCCATAGATGCAACTTACTTAGCTTTGACTTACACTATATTTAAAGTGAACACAAGATAAGCACATGCTTGCAGAATCAAATTATGAAATATGACAAATTCAAAGCTTACTACTTGTTAAATATATTCCAGGGAAGAAGAAAAAAAAATTAAAAAATCAAACAATAGAAATAAGAGTCATTCTGGCTGAAGGGGACATACATCTCTGGCTACAGAATACTTTTATCCTGAATGTAATCCTCATTTATGGAACCAAATTCTGAAAATACCAGAAATTCTCCTCTATTAACCCTGTACAACTGGGCAAATAAACACATATTTTTCTCAGCAACAAAATTTACAGCAGCGTTCAAGCTGCCAGCTGACAAACCATTCCCCCTCCCACCTCAAGATTTCTCTTTTATTTAGATTATGAATCCTCCTGTTGAATTGGCCAATTTACAGATGCTGCAGGAGATGGAGTATCCAGGCAACCCGGCTGAGGCTGCTGGAGCAGGAAGCAAAGGAAATTGCTCAGTTGTACAGTTGAAAAGACTGAATTATCCTTAAAATTTTATTTCCATAAAAGCAATCAGAAAATAAAAATGGGCTGAAGGGATACCCTCCTGTAATTTTCCCAGCATTACGATGGCAAGCTACCACATTTGGAAATAGTATTAGTACAATAAATATTTTAAATTTTGTCAGAGCATAGAATGGCTTTTCACTGAAATCCACCAGCAATAGCCATACTTCTCAATTTTGAACATTTGTTTCTCAGAATTCAAGTCGGTTAATTTGCCTTTTAATGATTTTATTTTTGTAAAATAGAATACATTTTATCTGTAAAAAAGCTGAGGATGCTTCTTTTCCCTCATAATAATTAATTCAGCTTATCTTGTCCTTATTTACAAACCAAACACTGGGATAAGAGATGCCAGATTTAACATTGTAGTTTTCATGCACTAGCATTAAAATGGACCAACATTTAGATCCTTATTCAACATATTTAAATATCTTATTTGTAAAGGCCTTAAAAAGCTTTAATATTGAAATATCACCCCAGTGTACATGGAAAGAAATCACACTGCACAGCTATTTCAACTAGATGTGCATTTCTGCCAGGAACTGAGCTGACATCTCTCAATAAAAATTTGCTTTTTCCTTGAGGCATTCTCATACAAAAATGTACAGCACACAGACATGACCTTCCTGTAATCATACAGCACGAGACTCTGTCTGCAAACTGTACCAAAAGCAAGTCCCTTTTCTCTTGACTCAAAATGCAAAAAAAAATTTTATAACTTCAAGCAAAAATAATGTGTATTTTTTCTGTGAGGTTCAAGTAGACAAAAAAAGCGTCAGATCAAAGGACTGCAGTGTTTCCTTTCTAGAAGGCAAATGAATGGAAAGAGCCACTAAAGCCAACAATGGATCAGTGTAGTCTACAAAAGAGAACCTAAGGCAGCAGTAGAACTGTTGGGGATTATTTATTCAGAAAGGTCTCACGGCTTTTACATTTTTATAACAAACTCTACAGTGCTCCCCTGGCAGGGGCTTGGGACTGGATCATCTGTAAGGTCTCTTCCCACCCAAACCATCTCATGATTTCCCAATTCCCCCTACTTCACTGCTCTTCTGAGTCTTTAGAGCAGTCAGGAGACCTTTCTTCACCTACTTCTGGTCTGGATTGTACTTGGACCTCACTCCAACTCAGATCCACACCTCATTTAGCTCTCAGTATGATACTTGCCTCTCCCACACTTTTCCATCTCATTTTTGTGGCAGTTTCAAAACATGTGCATATTGAACATAAAATTTCCGTATTTGTTACTGAGCTTCTTGTGATTAACATCAACACCTCTCAAAATGCCTTAAAGTATATGCTAATTAACCCAGTTTGCTATCAAATTATAGCAGTCTTCTAAAATCATTATAGCAGTCTTCTGAAATCATTTTAGCATCTTCCAAAAAGCTTTTCTTCTCCCTCTCTCTCACATACAAACTCAATGAAGAAACACTGCGTGTTTGTTTTTTTTTTTTTTTACTTTTGACACTATAAATGTGAGCTACATAAGGAGCAAAAAGTGGGAGATGAATTTATTTCCCCCATAAGTAAACCCTACAATGAAAAGATTTTTATAACATCATTGAATTGATTTTCTCAAGGAAAAAAGCACATATTATTCGGTTCCCTTTGGAAATTCGCACCCAGAACAATGAAAATAATAACAATGTTAACTGAAGTTTTACAGGGAAGAAATCTCCAAAGCATTTAATCCATTTGCTTATATTCATTCCACACTTACATGTCACAATCCATCATTTGCAAAACCAGAGAGTGACCTCAAGGCTGTTTTGCATATCCATTAGAAATCCATGGGGCTGCGGAATAATCTGCTTAATTAATGAATTCCATCAGCTGAATGCCAAGTCAAATAAAGAACACCCTGAATATGAGCAGCATGCTTATCTGACGCTGTA
Organism: Empidonax traillii; assembly: GCF_003031625.1. NCBI lineage: Eukaryota > Metazoa > Chordata > Aves > Passeriformes > Tyrannidae > Empidonax > Empidonax traillii. The sequence continues at coordinate 140,544 of NW_020956340.1, read as the reverse complement.
AGTCCAGAAAGCTTAAACAAGCCAGACTTTCAATCAGGCATCTCAACTGTACAGCACCCAGAAACCTTCAGTTCAAAGGCAGCAATTACAGACCCTGTCCTACTCTCCTTATAAATATGTTTACAATCAAGCACCACATTTACATCACAAAGGACTATAAGCCTGACAGCCAAACACAGCAAATCACTTCCTGATGCTGAAGTAATAAATGTTCCGTTCCAAACACCGGCCAAAGCAGTGACAACTGCAGCTTTATTCAGGAAGGTCAGCTTTAACACCTCTGGACAGGACAGTGCAGAGCCAATGCCTTTCATCTTTCTGCTGCCCTAAAACAGGAGATTCAGTTTTACCTAAGTTCTGTTCTTGGGGGGACAAGGTCTTTCAGTGGCTGTGAATGGTAAGGGATGTATCATCTGCGCACTGATGCTTCATAAACGGTGAGAGCCAAGGGCATCTCCCCCACCGGGCTCCTTGGAGCCTGACACTGTGCCCTCTTAACTGCTCCACTTGGTCATTCTGTGGCAAAAGCCACACCATTTTCTTGCCTTTTATGAATAGTTTTCATGACTCCAGGGCCTTCATATTGTATTCCTTGACTGCAGCTCCAGTGGAAATAGCTATAAAAGCTTCTCTGACAAATACAAAACTGAGGTCTCATGTGGCACTCTGATATTGAGAAATACAGCTACTCATCCAACACTGTCACTTGCAGTTAACATCTTTTCAATAAAGCTTTCTCACATACCTTCTAACATGACAGATATTAAGCACGATCAGAAGATCAGAGCCTCTAAGAACTCAATGGAAATCTGCATCATATTTCTTTACTTAGTAATTCATGCTGAAAATAGTCTCACCCCTTAAAGGCAAAAGTCATTAATAATGTTATCATAGCTATTAGCAAACGATTCATTTTCCATCTTGTTAGAGAAATTAATTGCCCACTCAGCTCTATGGCACAGATAACTGGAGTTTGGTTGCCATTGGCCACAGCTCTGTCTGCCTCCATTCAGCCAATTCCTTATCCACTGAGCAGTCCACCCTCCAAATCCATGCCTCTCCAGTTTGGAGACAAGGATGTCATGTAGGACTGTACTGAAAGCCCCACAGAATTGCAGGGAGATGGCATCAGTCAGTCTTCCCTTGCTGACTGCTGCAGTCAGTCCATCACAGAAGGCCACCAGATTGGTCAGGAGCAATCTGCCCTTAGTAAAGCCATGCTGGTTGTCTTGGATCATCCCCCTTGCATTGCATGTGCCTTGAAATTTTAAGTATTCAGGGGGTTCCTTGTAATTTCTCCATTGGTAAAAAAAATAATACAATAGATCCTACTAAAAAGGAGAAAAAACACATTTGATCAAGCAACCTAGGGCAAAAGTTGGGGATTTACATCATCACTGTTTATTTCTACTGCTTCACACTATCATTCATCTTTATCAGCAAGTAAACTCTAAAAAAAAAAAAAAAAAAAATAGAAAGGTTCTTCCATGAGGAAGAGAAGCAGTTCAGATCATAACTACAGCTCAAAGTCGTTCAGGTATGAAAACAGACATCAGCAACCTACAAAGACATGATGTCAGACAGAAGCACACTGTACTGATACAGAAAGGAAACCAGTCTTTTAACGTCAATCAGACACAAATAGCTTCAGTGTGACAGTACTTTCCTGAGTGCTAACTACAGGAAAAGGGTAGTTTTCAAGCAGCAAAATGCATTTTCTGTTAACTTGCATTTTTACATTAAACATACAACTCCCATTTTTTCCTCAATTTTGACACAAATCATTCATTTAAGGGAACTCTGATAGCCTCTGTTTCTGAAAAGTAAAAGATAATAATATAAAATACAAGTATCAGTTTTCTTTTGGTAGTGATGAACTGACTGAGACCTTTCTGTATTCAGATGAAAGGATTGCTGAGCTGAAATGGAAGAGACTGCCTAAAACACTGCACTTACATTTTGAAAATGTGTAAAGGCTTATCTAAGAGGAATGGCAACCTAAATATTCAATTAAATAGTTTTTCTTTTTCTAGAAATACAAAGAACTTACTCTGGTCTGAACTGGTAACAGGTAATAGTTCTTGTTTCAAAAAAAGTACTGTACACCACTGATACAGGGGTTGTTTTTTAAAGCCATGACAATACACAAAGATCTGAAGTCACAATGTACTTCAGGCTGCACCAATTGTTTCCTGAAGAAGAATAAAATAATTCTGAAGCAAAACAAGCACTTAGGAATGACAAACCCCAAGAATTTTACCTGCTGGGCACCAACATACAGTCAATGTCAGGTCTCTTTGTCTTGGGAATGGCATAGAGCGGATACCTATCACCATGTCGAATCAACACCTGAACTGACACCAGCTTAAAATAATGAGGTGCATGACCTAAAGTGAAGAAAGGGGCAGAAAAAAAATAGAGAAAACGTGTTACCTGCACGCACTTCCTTTAATAAAAAAAGCAGGTATAATTAGGTGTAATGATAGCTTTGGTATTGCAATGAAAGAAAACACCCCTAAGAAATTATAACTTAGCATCCCAAGAAAGATTTCACTTCAGATTTCAAGATAAGTTACACAAGACTGAGTTTCTCAGCACATCTCCATAGGACATCTTAAGTCCAACAACCACACAAACACATAACTCAAGCAGCAAACTCTGCCAATGCAATTAGGTGATTCCACTTTATAATGCCTCTCTTGCAGACCCCATCATCGTGACGGATTTTGCAGCGTGTCTAATCTGGAGCCTTTTGATATACTAGTTTGTAATTTATTTTATATGCATTAGTGGGGTATGCTAATGAGGGAATTCATTCAGGCTCCCTTGCTGCTGCAGCTACTGTAGGGTAAGGAATGCAAATATGCCTTCTAGCTGACCACGTCTAATGGTTTGGAATCCAAAATTAATTACTTCTGCAGGTTTTTTTTTTTGTTTTCAAAATTCCAAGTCGACTCTTTGCAATGCATCTCAGTTGTACTAAGAATTACAATTCAGGTATTAAATATCTCCAACTCTCCCAACCAAGAGAGCAGAGAAGACACAAAGGAAACAAAAGAAGAACAGCGTATTTTGAATGACTTTAGGAAATTCAGCAACCAGTTTGTGTTTGCTGTACCTTCTCCAAGCACCAAAGAACTGACCATGCACAAAGTTATCCAGTGCCAGCACACAGAAACCAGCAACTAAGCTGTGGTTTGCCCTCCCAGAGCTTACCTTCCATGCTGCGTTCAGCAATGGTGGGAATATTGCAGTAAACATGAGCTTCATAAACAGGGTCTATGGCAGGAGGCTCTGTCAGCAGATCAGGCATTATTCTCTTCCGGCTCTTGGGATTCAGCCCATCTTCCCTGACGGGGTTTACTGGTATTAAATGCACTGAAAGATATAAAACATACCCCATACGTGTTTAGGAGGGTTTAAGGACCCTGTCCATGGTTTCCATGAGAGGATGTCTCTCAACAGTATACAACTTTGTTGTGATTTTTTCCCTGATTTACATATGCCAGAAGAGCTCTTTGGCAAAGTCAATGCTTGGCTCAGAGTTCAGAACAGACCTGGATGTAAAACAATGCTGTCTTTTACGCTCTTCTTGAAGCTGCTTTTTCTGTCGGTCTCTGATGAAGCTCTAAGAACATGAATTGAAGAGAAAGGGCCACAACAGGCCCAGCTGTTTGTCATCATTTTCCCTTAAAAACTGACATTGAAGGACATCAGCAAAAGACACAGCACAGTTATGATGATGGTTGTACAAACCACTGGGAATACAAAGTATTCAAGATTCAAGGAGCTGAGTATTCATCATTTTCCTCACTAATCCCTGCCCTTACTTTGCTGCTTTGCCAGCCTTAAACCGTCTGACTTACCCCCAAAAAAAAAACCAAACCCAAACAAAAAGGCACACAAATACAAATGCCAACATTTTATTTTTTTTTCTTTTTCCTATTAGCATTTTCTGGTATTTTAATTAGAAGTTTTAAAGGTGAAAATGAGGAGGAAAAGTTGCTCCTATTTTTACCTCCTTAGTCTTCTACAGCAAGAGGGAGTGAAAGAAAAATAAAGATTGAAAAGAGAAAAAATTTCAAAGCAAAACTTCACTAATTCTTCTGGGTCAGGTCCTCTATTTTATCTTGACTCCCAACTCCAATTTTAGAGGTGAATTTGTTTCACAATAAAGAGTTGTGCAGACCAAGCAAACCAACGTGAAAAACATGTAGATTTTAAGAGCACGTAGCCAGTAATACAACACAGACTCTTCATTCCTACACTACACTTCAGATGTTTTTATTTGGTTACTCTTTGCCAGCCAAAACCAGAACCCAAGCATTTTCCATAGCTTTGCTAGTGCTGTTGACAAGGCCAACACCCACAAAGTGCAGCGACTTCAAACTCTTGATTGAACTGTTTCAGACTATGCAAACAACTGTGCTTGGTGAGAATATTCAACTACAAATTTGACTTTGGCCACTTAAACTGAGGAGCTCAGCTGCCATTCCAGCATTTATCTACCTGATTCATTTTTTAGTTCCTTCCACGTTTAAGACTCACATTGTTGAGAGACACTGCAAACCACTCACCAACAACTGTAACACAGAGCCCTGGCAATGTCTGCCAGAGGTTGGTAACTCTGGCTTGAAGGGGCTTGCAGCAAACCTGGCTTTGGGGTATAAATCCCAACCCCAGGTATGTGTTATAACAGTTGCTGGACTCTGCAAATAGAAGGCACTGCGAGAGAATAAATTGTCTAAAGGGTATAAATGGCAAACTACAGTAGTTATGTTGGTCAAGTTTCCAAGCCAGAAAAGGTTCCAGGCAACAACTCTCAGCTCTCTGTAATGATTTTCTCTAGAGCAGCCCACAACATTGCTGCTGCTCACTTAGGGTCACAGGCACACACAGAGCTGGCTGAAGTACTGGAGAGCTGATATAACTCAATTCAGCTGATGTAACTCAACACATGAGGGTTTCAGAAGACAGGGAAACCACACCCCAACAGCAAAACCTACAAACTCTGATGCTAAAATTTGGCTGGGGGGGAGAGGGGGAAAGCAAAATAAGGATCCTAATCTTTTACCTAAGGTAGTTTTAGCTACGAGAAAACCTGAACAGGCCACATTTTGCACTGAGACAATTAACTGCAGAAAGCAACAGATGCATACATACATTAGCTTATTAAAATCAAGTGCCTGTGATTCCCGGGGCCAAATAGTCTGTTTGCAGACAACAAATCTCATTTCTAATCCAGCTAGTTGAATAAATACCTTAACAACTGCCAGACAAATATTTAAGGATAAGGAAAAGCACTAAATCTTAAAGAGGAGCATCTACTGCCTTTAAAATATAAAAAAATAAAACCAAATATTAAAAGTAACAGCTACAGGATTGCCAGATTACATGTTTGAAGTTTACAAAAGCCACTCACAGAATACCCTTAAAGAAGACTCGAGTCAGCACAGCAGCAATGAGTGCAATTTAAGACTATTTCGTGGACTGGAAATGGACTCAGATTAGGAATAACTGCAACTTTTGTCCTTACTGCACAGTGAACAAGCTTGGCTTTTACCAGGGAAGGAGGAACACAGCATTTCCTCCCTAAACTACTACCAGCCTGTCCATGTTCAGGTACCTTAGGCAAGGACCAGGCTAAAAAAAACTTTTACCTTTAAACCCAGGGGTTCAAAGGGGAACTGGACTAGATGCTCTTTCAAAGGTCCCTTCCAACACAAACCATGCCATGGTTCAGTTTAAATGAGTCAAACTGTTCACAGGTTTGACCAAAATAATTTCCAAGATGGTCAAAAAATTTCAGCTACTTAAATAAGTGCAAATAAACACTGCCATGACAAGGAGCATTGACTTTTGGCACACTTGAAATAACAAATATCGGTTGAAAACAATAATAACAAAATCAATCAAACTACCTACGCAAATGCTTGTGTCCTCTATTTAAATACAATAAATAGAAAATGACAAAATCATATGAACTGGGCACCCGTTCACCAGTCTAGGCAGCGTACTGGAAATTTCCACTGAATGGATACACATGAAAATAGTAAGTATTTCAGAATAGAGGGGTGGGGGCAGTGAGGGAGGATGATGTCACAGGGCCAAGGAGAGATGAATTCCAGTTGGAGAGCTCCTTCTCTTTGCTCAGCACGGTGACCCTGAAGAACCCACTCAGCAAGGCTGGTCCTCTCTGCCCCTTGTTAAAGCCCCTCAGAACCTGGAACAATCCTGCAGTTCCAGTGCTTTGGGAAGAGGCCCCCAGGTGACACAGCCCCTCTCTGTATTTCTGCCTGCTCCAAATGACAGAAGTATTTTCCATATCAACAGCTCAACACTCAGTTGTTTCGCAATTGCTTTCTCAATTTCTGCCATTCCCTGGACATTATTTCCAAACATTTATGATGTTTTCTCCTGCCTCCCTCCCTTCTCATTTCAAATACTTGGTCTTCCCGCTCCCTTGCTGTCTTCATTTATCCCCTTTCCTGGCTCTCAAGTCCTTTTTTTACACACCTCATCCTCTCCAGCTCCCTATGCACAGAAGGCTCAATTTGTTCCCTCATTTTTGTACTCCTTACAGCACACAGAGCAGTTAGCTAAAGCTCTTTGAAGAGCTGACTTTCTCTCTGTATCCAAGTATTTCATTACTGAAAATCCTCTTCCTCTGCACTGTCAAACCCACCTCTGTCTCCCAGGTGGGTTTTCTGGTCCACACGTAACCAGCAAACCTACAAACAGTGTTGGACTGACACAGAGAGGGAAAGGGAAATAACAAATAGAAACAAATTTTAAACATCCCCTCATATCAAGTTGAAATTCATCTTTTCTTCCAAATACAGTTCTGCTCTTCCAGCTGTAAATCATTACAATATCAGGATTCTGCTACAGAGTTTTCACATCACTTTTTATAGCTTAGCACTGTTTTATATGATTTGCTCTGTTAGTTCACAGTAAGGTGCACTTGCCCCAAACAGAAGCCTGCCAACGTGTACACAGTCATACTTAAAACTGTGATTGAGTTTCTGAACAGGAATTTTCCACTGCTGTGCCTTTCAAAGCTCATGTTTTACTATGATAGGGACACAACAATGTAAACCAGAAATGGAACAGATGATTTTGATGTGCATTTCCCACAGCCAGAGCAGTTAATAAAATAGATCTGAAACATATTTCATCATCTAGCTGGAAGCTTTGCCAACACTGAAACTATAAAGAATATGTACATATTATTACAGAGGTAGTTTGGCAACAAAAGGGGAAAGACAATATTTTTTTACTGCCCAATATTCATAAACTTATTTTCAAGCTACATAAAAATGACTTTGAAACCTTAATTTTGAAAAATTTATTTCTAGGGACAAAAAGTAAAAGGTTACAGAAACAATAAAATTAAAGAAACCTCAATGAAAGGTGTCCCACAGAGCTAAAACTGCTTGAAATATGAAGTAAAACTAAACACATGGGCTGGTATCAGACAAAAAGCAAGATCTGATTGAACAGTCACACAGCAAATTCTGTTCTATAAGAAACAAAGGGGCACTGGTCCCACAGTGTTACAGCTAATTACTGCCATAGAATAATTCCTTTTAGAATTTTTGCAGCTCCAAATGGAGATTATTGTTTGAAGTCAACAAAACTCAGAAGAAATAAAATCCAAACTCTGAAACTAAGTTTAATCAAACAAAAAACCTCCAGCACTTCTTATTTTAATTCACACCACAGAACCCAAGGACCAAATTTTAAAATTAGGTGACCAGTTTGACTAAGAAAAGTCTTCATGAACCAACCCAATGGCATCTCAAACATTATGGCATGTAGTTTTATTCCCAGGGTACATTAAGGATGACCTAGTTTAAGAGCCAAAAGTTAATTTGCCTGACTTCCATACTCTTCTTCCCTCCCCCCATAAAATATACCAAAAAGACAAATATTAGATAAGTAGTTTCTAAGCAGGAGAGACAATCATTCAGAAGTGTTTTCAGTGGAACCACTGTAACTATTCCTACCTAGCAACAAATCCCCTCTGGAAGAATGTCAAGTTTACCATATCAGCTATTGTGCTCAGCAGCCAAAGCAGGGAGCCAGTCTGATGCACATTAGAGCTACAAAATTAACATGAATTTGACAGAATTCATTACAGCAGAAAACCAAACACAAAGCAAAGTGCACTTCACGGAGAAGAAACACCAAATTAAACGCCAAATCACTTCATTATCAATATCTCTCCCTCCTGCAGTCCTACTTTCAGCTTGACAAGCAAAAGCTAACATCCCTTTTGGGAAAAAAAAAAAAAGAAAAAAGAAAACAAGACATATGCAATAAAAAAAAGATTTATCCATGAAACAAAAATAAAGCACTAACATTTACCTAAAACCAGAAAGATGGGCAATAAAACCAGTTTCCATTGCTGTTTTCCCCTGTAGCTCCAACCAGCCTGAGAAGCAGCAGCCATGTTAGTCTCGATTTTCTGACTAAACAGAGACCTGAAGTTTTCTTCTGTTGCAAAACAGAAGGTTCTTTCAGCCCCATGCAAACATGCTATTTCAAACAGTCAAATAGAAATGCAGCCACACAGCTGAAATGAAAAAAAAAACAACACAGCAAGCCCACTGTAGGTAACCTTATGCTGATGGGTCAAGAAAAGCAAACGCGCATGTCAGGGAGCACAAAAAGTTATTTATCCACCTCCACCTTCCTCGCACCCCCTTTCTGCTCCTACCAGGGCACTAACAAGGCTGCCTAGCATGGAGCAGAACACTCAGGCTTCTCAGAGTCTGGTGATGAATATGGACTTCAGAGATCCATAGACTCATTAAGTTTGAAAAGACCTCTAAGACCAAGTCCAGCCGTTAACCCAACACCACCACGTACCCAAGTGCCACATCCACACAGTTTTCCCCATATCCAAACCAAACCTTCCCTGGCACAATTTAAGGCAATTTCCTCTTGTTCTGTCACTTGATACCTGGGAGAAGAGACCAACCCTCCCATGGTACAACCTCCGTTCAGGTACTTGTAGAGAGCGAGAAGGTCTCTCTGAGCCTCCTCTCCTCCAGATTAAACACCCCCAGCTGCTCTCCTAGTTGTTTGTCCCCTGAAAATAATCAAAGCTAGAAAAGGAGAAGTGTAGGGAAGAACAACCAGCAAGAGGCAGGAACGCCTCAAAACAACTGAGGGGGAAAAGGTAAAGATGTGTGCAGCAAGAAGAACAATCTGGCCAAAGCAGATAAGGCACACGTGGGCTGGAGAGCACTCAGAGTGAGACGGAAGGGACGCGGTGCCAGCTGAGAAGAGAAGCAGCCTGAGCAGTGCTGGCAGAGCTCTGCCATCCTGCCATCCCAGGGCTGATCCCTGTCCCCCTGGGGTCTGATCCCTGGCGCCCCACGCTCCCACCTGAGCAGGACATCCCCAGGGGATGTTTTAGAGCTCTGCTTCAGATTAAAAACGCACATTTGGACATCAGTGGAGTTCAAGTGTGCCCGTGTGACACACAATCCACCCTTCTCGTTTTCTTCTTTTGGACAGCTAAATAAAGGCTTTGACAGTCTCAAAGGGAAGATCCCTCATAACAGTGAGGGCCATCATCCATAATGCATAACACCACTGTCACTAATGTGCTGTATTGGAATGCTGAGTAATCACACAAACAAAAAAGGCTTATTAGACTCACACTGGTCAAACTATCAAGTCCTGTTAAAAAAAAAAAAATTAAAATATTTAAAAATAATTTCTAAGCCTGTGAACGTAAGCTTCTAAGCTTCAGTTTTTATATTTCCATAAAATATAAATGGAGCTTCTAAACTTTTTAATTTTCCCTGGTTTTTCGTTTATTAGGAATGTGTAACTTAATTTAAAAAAACACTCTAGTAATTTTAATTTTAAATCAAACCCCTCGCCCTACAGACCCTGATGAGAATTTTTTTAATATAAAATCTGTCCATCCTGAACTTATGAAGAAGTGACAGTCCTCAGTGTCTTTGCAGTCTCTACCCCTCAATCAACCATGTCTGAAGCTACTTCTTTCATCACATCCCTGCTTCCCCAAGCATTTGCCCTTCCATTTTCTCCACTTCTGCCATGTGTCCTGTATGTTGTGGAACAAGTGGAGCAGGGGCCCCTCGAGCACAGATTTATTCTCCACAGGCAGCTCCCTGTGCAACCACAGCCTCAGAGCAGTGTTCTGTGCTCAGAGCAGGCTCTGAGCTTCAAGGTTTTCTTCCCACAGTGCTGTAAATTCTCTGAGCACGACTACAAAGAATAAAAGAGTAAAGGGAGCTATGGGGGGGTGAGTAATAGATAGAAAAACAGTGGGGGGGGGGGCGCAAAGGGAGACACACCTAAATTTAACCTACAACAGGAACAACAAAATGTTCTGTCTTGACAACCCCTGACAAGATAAAGACGGTTCCTTGGAGTGTAATTTCTCCACAAATACTTCAGCCTAACAATTGTGTGTGTTTGAAGGTGGCACAGGTACAGCCTTCAGACTGCAGCTGTACCAGGATAAGCGCTTCCCTCCTCATATGCTTGAAATGTCACCAACCCAAATCTCTGAAAATGGATGATTCAAGTACAGATTCATCATCCTCAGCGCAGAAGTGGGCAGGAACTTCCAACCTCGCAGCATTCACGGAGCAGTCAAACGTGAGCAAACAGAAAACAGAGACTACAGAGCCCTTATTCTGAGTTTCCAACAGTTTGCAGACATTCAGCATTAGTGGTGAGTTATGGACTGAGACATGCCCAGGTGCACGTACCTATTTGAGCCATTCAACTTCTGGATTGCTGCTGCTGTTCTTCTTTCTCTAAGGGAATTCATAATAATTCAGGGACTTTTCAAGGAGTCTGTTGACTTACAACGCACTCCTCTTGCCAGCACCCTATGCATCAAGTCCTAGGATAGACTTTCAAAAATATTCATGAAGAATGTTTAAGTGTAGTAGCCAAGGAGCAGGTACCATTGAATAAATATTCTTTTCAAGCCAGTGCTTCTAATAAAAAGTGCTGAAAAAATGCTTGCTACAGCATCCCTGAATACCTGCATTTCATACTGCAGAACCAGAGTGCTGCCACTGCCTTCAGCACACCATACTCTGACACCACAAGTTAAAGCCCACTAGAATAGATCTATCGATCCTATCATGTAAACATAAGCACAGTCCCTTCCTACAGCAAAAGTAGCGATTACTTTTGAAGCCCATGAGGATTCCTTCAGCAGACTTGTGAAACAGAACATCATATTTTGAATTCTTACATCTAAACTTGAACCTGCCAAGAGAAATTGATTACACTCACAAAGTTGGTGAGAGGGGTGGATGGCGGGGCGTGTGTCCATTTTGACTGGTGCACTGCTCTTTGCAGGGTAAATTTCTGCATTATTTGGGTCAGAAATAGAAAAAATGTTGCTTTAAAAATTCTGTTAACTGCTGCGTTTGTATTTCCTTATTATTTCTTTATATTTCTTAAGCTGCATCTTCTGTTTCAAAGCGATGACACAGAAGTCTCATTTCCTCCCACAGTTACTTCTTGTGATTTAATAAAGACAAGAGGTGGATTTCCCTTTTCTTTTACCCTTGCATACGCTGCCACCACAGACTCTGAGGCACCAGGTCCCTTGCTGTCCCCTCCTCCAGCTGGAGATCTCAGTTACACTCAGTCTTCACCCCGAAACATCTGGCGATGGGAGCCAGGCAGCCACTGTGAGGAACCACTCTCCTCCAACTGGAAAAATACTCACGAGAGATTTGAATTCAGATTTAGGATACACAGAGAGTGTTTCTTCACAGACAAAGCCAGAACTTCAGCACTGCCTCACTTTCTCCAGCAGAAAAGCATTCTGCAGGTGGCACCCCCCAGAGCAGCAAAACCCCGAGGGGAGCCTGCAGGGTTCCACAGCGAGCTCCCGGCTGCCAACGCTCCTCAGCTCCAGCATCATGTTATCATCATCAAGCTGACTGCTAGAAAACATCAGCCCATGCCACATTCGCTGTCAACAAACACTTAGAACTAAAGGCATCTTGGCTGTCTTTTAAAGACTTTCAAGGACATCACTGGAGGAAAAAAAATCGCGGCAGTCAACACAACTAAGCAACAGCTACAGCTGCTCGCTGTTATTCAGCTCACAGGGAAACCAACAAGAAAACAAATGCTCCCCTTTGGTTTGCCTGCTACTTTTTAATTTGTAAGCCAAGGAAAAGCACCTGTTCAAGGCTGAGATGGAGATATCACAGGATATTCTGACTTGGGAGGGACACACAAGGATCATCAAGTTCAACTCTTATGTGAATGGCCCATACAGGGTTCGCACCCACACCCTGGGCACAATTAGCACCAAGCTCTAACCAGCTGAGCTAATCTCAGGTGCATCCACTGGAAATAAGAAATCTAAAGAAATGCTACCAAAAGTTTTCCATTTTCCATTTTTTTTTTTTTTGCAAGTTCCTTAATCTTGGATTGATTTTTTTTTTCCAATTACTTCTCTGTACCACCGGGCAATTTTCCCCCTACAAGTCTGAGCCACTTTTAACTATTTAAGTAAATTAAAATGCTGTTTCTCTGTTTTAAGTGTAGGAAGTTTAAGTTTTTTGAAATATCCTCATATCACAGGATTGCTTACAGAAAATGGGAACTCAGGGAGGGTAGGAGTTTGCATATATACTTCAGCTAATCCAGTGGAATTCAGATCTGATTGAGGGGGAATGAGTGTGAGCACTAAAGTATTTGGGGTTTTAATGTGCAAATTTTGAAGAAAATCACATATATTAGGGTATAACTAAGGAAAAAACTAAGGACTCCTCAATGCTCTCCTACCATGCACAAGCAAAATGAAAGTCTACAAGTACACCTCTGTATGAGCTTTCTCCCCACAGTCCCTTCTTTCTACCCACAACAATTATAACATGATTGTAGCTACGACTTCTAAGACCATCTTACCTTTACTAATGAATATTGACAAAATTTTCTCACATGAAATGCGATCAAAAGCTTATTCTTCACACTAACACTAGCTGAGTTTTCAGCCGCCTTGGTTTTCAGATCCCTAAAGTTTTCCACTGGAGATGCAAATGTCCCCATGGACACCTGAACTACTGTAAATCAGCTACTTTTCTGAGCTATTTTGCACAGACTTGGACAGAAATAGCCAAACCTCCCACAGCTGTCCAGGAGTGGGATATTTGTATTCCTATTTTCTGGCTCCCAAGTTATGAACTTCTCTGAAGTTTTTCCTCATTTTGTGGCAGTTGCCTTGCCCACAGAGACACGGCTTGCAGGTACTGACCCAGGGCCTTATTCTACGTCACACTCAGGGAAAAAGACCAGATTGCCTTGTCACATTCAAAGATAAATAGAGCAACTACACACAACCACCGTGTCTGATAGCTTACCAGCTTTAAACAACTCACACCAGTGTTGTAGAGAACAAGTTGCCTATTTCCAGCTGCATCAGCTGCAGGCATTGCTGATTTCTTTACAAGGTCCCCGTTTGACTTACACAAAGAAAATAAATATGATAAGAAAATCCTTTTTACACCAAACACAACGTGGCAGGCCTTGTACTATTGTGTTTGAGACCTAATTTAAGCAGATATCTTAAATTATACAATGGGTGCTTGCATTTACTAAGTCCAGATGTGGCTCTGAAAAGAGCTTTATAGTTTTAGAAGTTCCTCCCCACTGTTTTTGACTGGACAGTTCAGAAGGGCATATGGCACTGCTTAAATAGGTTCCAGGATTTTCAGCCTGACAGCAATAACACAGCAATGCTGACTGCAAAATCTGAGCCTTTTCAAGCTCTAGAGATGACAATCATTTTCCACTTCTCCTCCCAAAGTGAAAAATTACTCTCCTATTTTAGCCTATTTTCCTACTACACTGAAACTCTACAATGTTCACCATGGAAAATATTTATATTTTCATCAAATAAATAAACTCCTTTCTTTAAAATAAATATACATGCACAGTAAAGCTTTTCCCTTCCAGCTTGTCGCTAATTACCTCACTGCTTGGCTCTGCAGTCGGTCTGAAGGGGCTGGGGGAGGTTCCTACCAGACACCGAGACAAGCAGACAGATTTCCTGCTCTAGAAACACATCACTCAAGTCAGATCTTGCTTGTTCTTCAGGTTATTTATTAGATGCAAAAGGAGCCCCATCACTGCTCATGCTGAGGGAGTTAGGTTGGTGCTTTGCCCACCACAAGCTCCCAAATGAGAAGGGCAGCACCACAAACCAGCACGCTCTGAATGATGCCCCTCCTGTGCCCACAGACCTGCCACGTCTCATCAGGTTGGGAGATGACTTCAGCTATACCAAATCAGCGTCCTGAGGGCCACCAAACAAGGCTTAAATACACAAAGACGAAATGGGGGGGGGGGGGGATTTATCGCCTAAGGGCATGATTTTTATAAATACAACAGATCCAGCCACTGCCACTCATCTAACAGGATTCATGAGCACTACAGGAAGATTTTAAACCTCTGTCCTGCTTCTGTCTACAGAACTCAGCAACTGCTCAATGAACTAATCCAGCTGAATCGTCCTGGAACAGATTTTCAGGACAGCTTTTATCAGCTGTGTTCAGAAACTATTGGCAACTCTTGCCATTTCCACAGTATTGTCTCAAAATAAAGATCAACGTCAAAAGGTAGCTGCTGTATGCTGATATACAATATACTGAATACCACTGCCATCCTTTGCTGGGGGTTTGTTTTTTTTTTCTTTCTTTGTTTTGTCCTTCTGTTCTGTATGATTTCTTTTTTGTCCCGAATGATTCTCACAAATACTGGAGCGGGAAGCTGTGCAGCAGTGATTGCAACATGACTGAAAAAAAGATGCTTGGCAGATTTCACATGTGAATGGAACACCAACAGAGCGGCCAAGTACACTAAGTGTTGTTCATCACAGCAGAAGAAAACATGGCAGAAAGTATTTTCTCAGGAACATGGATTACAAATCCTCTGCCTTCAGTGATCTTTTGATCTACAGCAGCTGAGAATGATTCAAAAACATGCCCCATACAGTAGAGTTCAAGATAGTTCAGCAGTTGCTCCTGTTCTGTTACCCAGCAATCTGTTGCTAACACATCTTCAACATGGGCCCTCTGCAGCTGAAACCACTGTGCTCCTTGAATCAGTCTTCGTGGAATTCACCACTGGATATATCCTCAAGTGGATATGAAGGGGAAGTGTTCACTACTGTTTTCTGTAATCCTAGAGAAAATGTTTTTCCCCCCTTGGAAAGACCAAATAATAGGATGTAATAATCTACAGCTTCAGGTGCATGTCATTGCCTCTTTTCCTTAGGGTTCTCCTGAGACAGCATTCCAAAATACTCAGAATGTCTTTTGACATTTATGTCAGCTGTTATTAGGGCGTGTACTGGAATATCCAGCTATTGAAACAGAAATGACAAAATACACAGGTAAAACAATGCAAAAGCTTTGCTCTGCCCACCACATCTTTACAAGCATCGCTCCCCTGGTGTGAAAACGCCAAGTCACCAGCTTTTGGGGGGGGGGGGCAACAAACTACATTTGGTCACTGGGAAAAGCATCCTCCTGTCACCTCTCTCCAGAGCTGCCTCCTGCACCTCTCTCAGCAGTGTCTGTCTGCACTGGGGCAGAGGCAGTGATCTCTCTCTCTCCCTCTCAAAGGGCTGCCACCCCAAATCAGGGAAACCCACCATGTCTGCAGCTCAGCCACAGCCTCTGCAAAGGCACAGGGCACAAACTGTTTAATATGTTAATGTCATCAGTCAGACACAATCTACAGACATCTGGCACTTCTCTATCACAGTGTCCTTCCAAGATAAAAAGCCTTACAAATTCAAATCAATATTTTCAGTACTGCATTAAATTAGCACTTTTCTGTTTCGCATCTGATCCCAACTGTTTTCTGTCCACAAACTGACCTGCTCAGGGAAGTGATCTCAACACCATATGCCACTGCTAACCCAAGCCAAGCCAGCTCACTTGTTTGTCCTTGTCAGCAGCAGGGCACAGAAAGCTGCCATGGATTTGCTAGCAGCAAACCCTGAAACAACATATTTAATGTAGTAGAACCTGACAGATTTTTGTGCTGGGGAAGCCTGCCATGACAGACCTAGTCATTCATCTCGGAAATTCAAAACAGTACTCTCTGGATCAGAGAATTATTGGTGCCTTTATGACTCTTGCCATAAAACAGCTTAGGGGAAGATGGTGAATCTTATTCCTTGTCTTCATTCAGTATTAATGTGCACTGCTGGTAAAGCCAAAATTACACCACATACATTTCCAGCTCTTTTAATCCAAACCACCTCACAAAAAGCATGAAGGGAGATCACTTCATATTTCACTGCAGCAAGTCCACAAAAGCCCCAGTCTCTTAAACACTATTTAGACACTGCCTCATTTAAACTAAATCACAATGCCATTCAATATGTGCAAGCACTGCTTTCTCTCACTGAGTGAGGTTTGAAAAGTTAAAAGGGAAGTAATTTGGGAACAGAGATTACTCTAATTAAAGAAAAAAAAAGAAAAGGCAATAAAAAATTGTTTGCAGGCATTAAAATCTTCAAAATCAGTGCAGTTTAAGAAACCATATTAATCAGAGAAACTCTACAAGCCCAAGAATACATAATAAATTTTTTCAAAAAAATCTTCGCAGTCAAATGATGAGACACTTTGGATTGAGTCAGTCACTGTATCATTTCAGCAATAAAAGAACAGCAAAAGCACAGATAAAAGAACAAAACTGCCTGAAAGATAACTCGCCAGAGAAAATTTAAAAGGACTTAGAAGAAACATGAACAACAACTATTTGAAGAATATTAAGCATTTCTGTTTCAGACACACACCGGCAAACGGGCACGGCCATAAACCCGATGGTTTTCAACTCAATTTGCAGCAGCACAGTGGGGATTAAGGCAGGCACAAAGTACAGCTCAGAAAAACAAACCTATCATCAAAAAAAGTTTAAGTAGCCCTCTATGCTTTATTGAAGGCTGCACATGGCCTAGAAACAGGGCAAACGTGACTGTGTTATACTCACTGATGTTAAGGGAGTTTTCCTGCTACTGTCCAGTTGAAACTCTGCTCACTGAACACGGAGGGAAGGGAGATTTGGGTCAGAACATCCTCTGAGGAAGACGCAGAACACAAATCTCAAACAGCAAATGATTAATGTATGATGAATCCATCTGCAATTAGTAGACATCACTGTCCTAAAAGCTTTGATAAAAGTAAAGTACGAGTGATAAAGCTAATAAAGGGTGAATTGTTTGTGAATTCTCAGAAAACTGGTCTAACATCAGAGTGGTCAGCAAAAGATGAGCAAAGAGCTCATACTAAAACAAAGCAGGGTGACAAGGCTGTCTCTACCTTCTTAGCTCAAGACATCCAGGTTTGCAATGCAAACCCCACACAGAAGGGTCATGTTCTTGTGAGAAGTGAGACTCTGTGTTGTGCAGATTTCACCCTGTGAACTCACCCTGAATCACCACACGTTTATAAAGACTGTAACAGCTGCACGTTAGAAAGAAAATTCTCTCTTTGCTGTTTCTGCAAACAAAATAGGGTGAATTTCTGAATTTAAAAACAATGTTTCAGTTGTTAAAACACAATTTAGTTCAGCATACAATGGAAAAATCCTAGGAGCAATTTTTTTGGCTTTAAAAGACACATGTGCCATTCCAAAACACGCCTGCAGTGACCTGTGAGGCAGCCTGAGTCAGCATTAGAGAGCTGTGAAAAACCAAGGGCAGAGAACTGGTTTAAGGACAAAACAGAATTTGCTAAAACTTACATAAATCAACCATACAGTAGCCTTCAAACACATGCTTTAACAGTTCATATTAATTCTGTTTAAATACAGTTCAAATAACCATCATGGATGAAGTCTGTATGTATTTAAAGAATTATGAAATTCTGTAGCCTGACATTTTGACCAGTCAAAACCTGTCTCAAGTAACTTGACCTGACCTATATTTAAAGCAGGTATTTTGAAATGATGGCTCTGTTCTCGTGGGAGAAAATGTCCCATAATATCAGTCCCCTGTATTCATTGTGTCTCCTGTTCCTTCAAGGGTTCATTTCTGGACTAGTACATTATACCACCCCTTTTGAGAATAACAAAAAAGTTTAAATCTCTAATGACAATTTTAAATATATCTTTAACAAAAAACTGTATATTTACAGCTAGTTCTCTTTATTCATTACTAAAAGGCACAAAGCCCTGAATATATTATTTGTGGGTCATTTTTCCCTTTAATCTTAAATTCAGATTAAATTAGTAGTTTGAAAAAACCCAGAGAGACTTCTCATGAGTGGAAAATCTTCCATGCCTATGAGCTTGAAGGCAAAATTCATGAAGGGAGATATCTGGTCTCCTTTTAATTTCATATTCTGGTAACACATGACAAAAACAACTTCTCCACATCAAGAATTCTAAAACTGCGGCTTTTTAAATATAGTATGTAGCAAAATGCAATCCTTTTTTTTTTTTTCTTCCTATAAAGAAATTACATTTTTAAAATATCAAACATGAGTCACTGCTGTTTCTTGGTACAGAACAGCAAGAGGTAAGGAATGCACCTTAGAGAGATGGTGAGGATATGGATCCTGCCCAGGAACAGCCAGGAGGCTGCATTCTCATTTCACTCAATACCTTGGGGTTTCCCACCCCCCTTTTCCCTTCTCTTTCAGAAATTAAGTTCTGAAAAAACCCAGCTCCCCCAGCTTTTCCACAGGCTGTGCATGTGCCAGCTCACCCCTCCCTCCACCCCGCAGTCTCTGGGGGTTGCTGGTGGCTCTGCAGAACCACAGGTACAGCTTCCCAAACTCTGGGAGCACATCCTGCTCTGCAGATGGAAATACAAGTGGATGCTGCACCCCCTCAGCTTCCACCTCTGTTCCCACCTGCAAGTCCCTGTGAGCTGCTGCCGCTGGACCACCCAAGTACCCCCAGCCCCACGGGCTGTGTCACAGCAGGAGCTGAAGGAAGCCACGCTGAGGACACCACGCTGAGCCCCAAACACTTCATACAGTGCCCACACCATCCTCAGAAAAATCAGAGCTGCCTGCAGCACTCAAGCCAACCAAATAAAACTCTGCTGCTTTTCCGAGTGGAGAATCCTGATTTCTGTTCCCTGTGACTCATCTTTAAAACCAAAACCTCCAGTGCAAAATCAGATGACAGAAAGCAGAGGGAAATTATTACTGGAACAGCAAAATGTCATTTCCAGAGGTGCTGAAACCCCAACACCCAACCTGAACCATCAAGGCTGAGAAAGTATTTTAAAAAACCTCCAAAACCCCCACAAAATAGCTCTTCACAGTTTGCACAGGAACTGCCCTGCTGGGGCAGTGGCTGCCATCCTAAAAAGCAGTGGCAGATACCAAAATACTTTTTATTGAAAGACAGGCCTGAGCCACTGATCAAAGTATCAAAGTACTTGGGAAAACAAACTCCAAACCAGAAGAGAAGCTCCATGTGCAGGACCGGCCTGAGAGCCAAGGGCTTCATGACTGTGAAGTGCCTGGGACAGGCAGGCTGAAAGGACAGGCTGTAAATGATGGCAGGGTTATACAGCTTTTAAAAAGGGATGCTTTCCCACTATAGTTCTAGTCCTCCTCTCCACTGTTATTTTCCTTAAGGATTTCAGTAAATGAAAATCAAAATAAAATAATAATAATAAAAAAAAAAGTAAAACAAAGGTATTTACTTCATTGGAAAAAAAAATTAATTTACATGCCTTCCACTGCAAAGTGAAAATCATTGTCAAGCAAACTTTACAGAGATTACACACGGCACCTTAACAGCTGGGTTTTAAATTGCCTTTCAGTTTGGTTTAGTCAAGTTAACTCAAAGATAAATCCTGAGAAGACCCACCTTCAGGCTCCCACAGCCAGTGACAGATGTTCCCGTGTACTGGAAGGTCTGTGCTCGTCCAGTAATTGGCTTCTGAAGTGCTACACCAATCTTAAGGGAAAAAGGAAAGCAGCTCCTCAGGCAAACCTGCAACCTCCTGTTCCTGAGCTGACCTAAGGACTAACCAATGCAATTAACATCGACAGGGGCCCAAATTCTGTCTTTTCCCCTCAGTGTGAGGCTGCAGGACCACAGCCAGATGCTGACACATCCCTTAGAACACACTTGAATGTGCTGCCACCCTCCACCTCTGAACCACAGGAACTCCCCCCCCAACCCCTTGCACTGCTCTGGGTGTTTTACACAGCACAGAGTAGGAACAAAGACCTCAGCCACTGCAACCTTTTCTTCTGGGAAAAAAAAAAAAAAAAGAATAGAATATCCCTACTTGCTTTCACCCTTTGTAGAGAAGGAAACTGCCCATTTTTAGTTAAAAGCATTACAGATAATATTTTCAGAGAAAAAAATTACAGGTCACAATCTAGCACAGGTCATTTATCCATTCTGCCGTTTTTCCAAAGACAAAGCAAAACACTGAAAACTTTAGATAAAAACAACGTAATTCCATTTTAGAAGAGTTTAACTGACAAGTCTATAAAAATCAGCTCTCCTTTTGTTTTTAATGCTGAAGTTTTAAATCATTTTAGAACCATGACCATTTACATAAACAAAGAGGGGAGAGATTAAAAGCACGTGTGGAAACATAAATACTATAAGGAAAATACTTCTCCACTCTTTTCCATAGATCTAGCCCCAAACATAAAACAATAGGGGAACAGTGACCATTTCCTATAAAACTTTGAACTGCCAGGCATATTTGGTTTGGAAGACAACCAGCCTCCCTATCCAATGGGTTTCCCAAACAAAAACTCTCATTGATACAATTATCCATCAGAGACATCAGAGTATGTTTCTGGCCAGCAGTGGAACATTTTTACAAAATGGTTTTTTTACAATTTTTTTTTACAAGTTTTAACTTTTAACACTGTCATTTTCCTATACTATTTAAAAATTCAAACATGTAAAAAACTCAGAGGCATTTGCCATTCAAGAGAGTTTCCCTATTGCTGATCAGGTCCAGGTTTCACACTGTACAAAGTGTTGATGGCCAGACTGAATCTGAGGGCACATCTAACCACAGTCTTTGTCTTCCAAGTCCAGGTCATACAATTATATTAAAGATGGAGGGAACTTTTAAAGTTTATATGTTTTCAGCAAGTATAACTTATTTTTAGAAGTCCTCTAGGTGCCTACTAGAAATGGTAACCAAACCTGGCAAAACTGTGAATAAGTATTAGAGTATTCCAGTCAATTTTCAAATGCCTCTCAAATGTATTTCTTCCATCATCCACCAGGTAGGTTCAGAAACAAAGCCTGAGGCATTATTTATCTAAATAAATATAGAGAGCTTGAAAACAGTAGGATTTCTTCAGGAAAGTTCTCTCACCCTATTGTTCCAAGTGCAATTCCCAGGGAGGCAGCTGGCACCTGGGGCAGGCAAACCTGGCACCTGGGGCAGCTGGAGCAGCACAGGGAAAGACTAAGCACAGGACCTGGGCCTTTTGCTCCTGAACAAGGACATAAAGAGCAGAACTGATCAAATGCCCCATTGCCCAAAATGTACATGACAGATGACTCTGGCAGCAGGAAGGAAGGTATCTCATGGGATCCAGAGCAACTACATCACTCAGAAAAATGACCATTACAGTTTAAAAAGAGTCATTTCTCCAACTGTGCAGCCAAGCACAGTCTGCTTATACATCTCCCTCTTCTCAGAATGAGGAGATGGAGATTCAGCTGGCATTGGATCCACCAAACCAAGCCAGCACACAATGCAATGTGTGCCAAACATGAACCCACAGTTCCACACAGCACCTCTGGCACACGGCTCTGCAGACACAAGGCAGCTCCTGATCTGGGTCCTTGCCATCACTCCACCTCCATCCACTGCAACTGTTGGTGGGAGAGAACACTTCTAGCACTCAGAGCTGTTGTTTGCTCTCAAGAGAGAATTCAGGGGAAACTTTCTCAGTGACTGACCCTGTAAGTTAAACTGTTAGCATCCAAGCAAAGCACCAGCCTTGAGGTGAAAAAAAACCACAGGAAATCAGACTAGTTTAGACCAGAACTCAGAAACCACAACAGAAGAGAAAGGGACCAAGAACAAACAAACATCAGAACAGGGGACACAGTTTTCTGTCGATTCTGAGTCCATTCCCAGCCTACCAATACTGAAGATTCCGAGGTCTGATACTGGTTGTTTTCCCCAGTGTTTTTCTCCTTTTGCCTAAACTCGAGATGTGACAACTATAAGCTCGGAAAGAATTGTCTCAGGAGTTTGTCTTACAAGGAAGGACAGAGTTACATTAGGACTGCTAACAGGACACCCATCACCTCCCCTTCATCGTGGCTGCAGAAATCACTGCTCATAAAGCACTTCCAGACCTTTCACAGCACAGTCTGTTAAAGTAAAGCAGCATCTTTTTCTGCTTGACTTGGTGGCAAACTGCTGCAAGCAATTCCTGAACCCTCACAGCTCAAGCATAGGCCAGACTGTGACCTTGTCAGCCATCCCAGTGTGGGCTGTCTGTAATATTGAGTCAGAACCTATGGAAAAAATCAGCTGAATTTGGCCTTTACTACTCCATTTGCTTCAACTTTGAGTCAGCTACAACTCACAAGTCTGGCTTCCAATTGCCACAGTTCCACGTGTGGACAAGAGGAATAAAATATCAAGCATTTACAGGAGTTACACCCTGTCCTAAAGCAGAAGTTTGAAAAAGGAAGAGAGGCACCATTTCTATAATTATTCATTTAGTGTTACTGTTTCACTTTTATAAACAAATTTATCACAGAAAGGGAGAGACATTTTCAACATTCCATGCTTAGAAAAGCAGTAGCGTGTTTTAAAATTACCAACCCTCCTCCACAAAGCTTTGCACTGCTTGCTAACAGAGAAACACAATCCCACAACAGCATAAAACATCCATTTCCACTCCAAATGCTTCAGGAGGTAACTCCCTTCAAACAAAACAAAACAAATCAGTGGCTTGGGCAATTTCCTGAGTCTAAATGTACAAGCACCCGTTTTCATTCCATGAACATAAATCATATCACAGAATCATTCAGGTTGGGAAAGACCTCTAAGATCATCAGCTCCAACTGTTAACTCAGCACCACTGTGCTCCCCACTAAACCATGTCCCCAGCTGCCACATCTCCACGTCTCTTAAATCCCCTCCAGGGATGGTGACTGCACCCCTGCCCTGG
Source organism: Empidonax traillii (assembly GCF_003031625.1). NCBI lineage: Eukaryota > Metazoa > Chordata > Aves > Passeriformes > Tyrannidae > Empidonax > Empidonax traillii. The sequence continues at coordinate 117,367 of NW_020956340.1, read as the reverse complement.
GCAGGCTGTTCCAGCGCATGACAACACATTCCATGAAAACATTTTTCTTAATATCCAACCTAAACCTCCCCTGGCACAACTTGAGGCTGTTTCCTCTTGTCCTGTTGTTTGTTACCCAGGAGAAGAGATGGATTGCCACCCCACACAACCTGCTTTTGGGTAGTTGCAGAGAGAGTCCTTTTCTCCAGGCTCAACACCTCCGTCTCCCTCAGCTGCTCATCAGACCTGAGCTCCAGACCCTTCCCCAGCTCCATTGCCCTTCCCTGGACTGTCTTGAGCACCTCGATGTCTGTCTTGTTGTGAGGGGCCTGCAGCAGGATGCTCTGTCTAAGGGGGGTGGGGGGTGGGGGTAAAATAGCTCGAACTTTATCCTATTTACAAAAGTTATCAGTGATGGTTGGAGAAGGGGGAGTCATGCTGCTTTTGGTGTTGAAGAAAGCTGAGACCAGTCTGACCCAGCAATCCCAAAGTTAAACATTCTGAGGATGTGAAAAACAGCGTTTCCCGACAGAAAATAGCACTGGTGATGATGTGACAGACAAAACTCCTGACAAAGAAAGCAACAAGTGAAACAAGTGATAGCAGTGATAACTCATCTAAAGCTGCTGAGCTGGAGGTTGCTCAGCAGACACAGCCAGCCTGGATGCACATAGTGATGGAAGAGAGTTTTGTCTCTGCTGTGGAGACGGTCTTTGTTCCAAGTTTGAACTCGTTGCTCTACAACCTGAAGCTGGTAGAAGTTAAAATGTCAGGCTTCCTGTAAGTCTTGGTTCCCACCAGACTGTACTGCAGTTGTCATTATGGAAAAGCTTCTGTATCAGTGTTGGTATTGGCACTGAGCTTCATGACGGCTGCTTGCTGTAGCTTATGTGCTTTTTAAAGCACCCCTCAAACATCTTTATCTCCTGGAATTCCTCTTCACAAATGTCATGTTCTAATTAAGGAGAAAATAATTTCCTCTTGAGAGGAAATGTGATTCACTCTCCTCATCTCTAAATAAAACTCATTTTAGTTAACAATTCAGTTTCATGTTTCAGCTGCAGCTCCTCTAGGACCTTCACCCTCTGCACAATTCATAACCAACCCTACAACATCAAGCCATAAAGAGCCTAATGGGCAAAACAAGCTGCAGTCAGACCCACTGGCTTATGCCCATAGGAAGCTGAAAAAGCCACAGGTCCCTGTCTTACATGCAGATGAGTTTAAACACACAAAAATAGCAGCAGAAAACCACAAAGTTTCTTTCATCTTCTCTCCCCCTTTCTTATAAGTTGTCTATCATATGCAAAAGACACATTCTAAATCTAGAGCAATCTTTTGAGTTTGGGGATTTTTTTTTACACCATGCTAAAGGAGCACAGCCCAAAAAGCCTCATTAAAACATGAGGCAAGATGGCAACAACAACAAAGAATGTTAGCCCAGCCTATGGACACGCATTTTTCTTTGCCCTCCAACAGCAATTAATTACTTTGCTGAGTATTTGTACAGACCAGACTTACACAACACATGGCTTTGCCTGGCAAATGTCATCTCTCAGAAGTGGGTGATAATCAGTCATATGGCACAATGCTCATTTGTCACCTACCCTGACCTGCCTTCAGCACCACCCTCTTGCTTAGTCATCAGGACACCAGGGCCCTCTGCACTGACCCAGGATTAATTGACCTGAAGCACAGCATAATTTATCTTTCCTTAAACAAACCAACCACTTGTGATAGCCAATTCAACTGTTTAATATTTCCTAATGTGAGGGCACAAACAAGGAGAAGTTCCAACACTCGACCCTCACAGCAGTTTTCTCAATCCTGTCTGGTCTGATGCAACGTAAAATAAGAATCGCAGCAGATTTTACTCAAAGGAATTGCTGCAGTTTTTTACTCAAATGGGGTTTGTCAACTTTCATGGAAAGATTCAATTGCTTAAGTGCACTACAAAATGCAGATTTTTTGGATTTAAGATAGCCTGATTTGAAGTCTCAAAACTGTATAGATTCCACTGCGGCACACAAAATCGTTTTTCTTACTTTTTGGAAAACAAACAAACAAAAACCCTCAAAAACCAAACCAAAACCCAAAACAAACTCCCCAGTATTTAAATACAGACCGAATACTTCAGCAACAAGTAATCGTGGCCATTTTTAAACACACCTTTGATCACTTCATGTAGAAAACAAAAGGGAAGGACACTCACAGAATTGCAGACTGAGGCTCAGGAAGGCCAACAAGGCTGCCAAGGCCAGCAAGAACAGAAAACGGTTTCGGAAAAGCATTATTATTATTCCTTCTGCTTTCTCTTCATGGTTCCATCTTCATATACCACTGGTTCCTGCAAACAACAGAACGTTGGCAAATATATTTCAGATGTGGAATCATCAGCTACAGCAAAGAAAATTCCAATATCCTTTTGACAGTGTCAAGTTATTTCTTAAAGGGAAGCACACAGGGAAATTCAAATTGGCAACAACGGTATGGATAAGTTGCCTTCACCCTAGTTAGAATATTAACTGTATTTCCCCATGACAAAACTTTCAAGTAAATTTAAAAAAAAAATTCCATTTCCCATAAAATTAAGTTTTCCCCTGCTAAGACAGGGTTAATACTCACATTCACAGTTCTTATTTAAGAGAATAAAGAGTAAGAAAAACCATCAACACCACTACACAGAAAATGGGAAAGTAATAAAACTTCAGGACTCACTGCAAAAGTGAAACCACAAAAACGCCCCGAGCCCTTTCCTGAAAGCATCCAAACAAGAGGCACGTACCGTTAGGAAAAACCACTTTTCCTTGCAAAATGACATTCCAAAGTGCACAGAATTTGCTGAAGTGCCGTGTTTTCACAGATGTATATTTTCCTTTGGAAAATAACTCTATACAAGGGATGAGGGAGGGGTGTTCTCCCCCCTGCATGCCTTTTTTTTTTTTTTTTAAACAACCAGCTGCTCTTATGTGCAAGAGATGCCTCTTCCTGGCACTGACAGCATGTTGCAGGAAATTGGTTAGTCTTGAAAGAAATCTACTGAGATTCCCAGATCCTTTGAACTGAGCTCTGTTTATGATAGAACATTCAAACACGTTGACAGAAAAAAACTTTTTTCCCCCCACTGTTTCTTTTTGCCCCAGCACTCACAGAAAGAAACCTCTCTCCCTTCTTTCCTCCTTTTGAGAAGGACAGGGTTTACACATCCATGTAATTAATACATATTTGCTTGCCAAAACTCTTCTGCACTCCAGAAACGAACCATATTAGCAAGATTTTAATCTGTACTTCTGATAAAATCACAGCCTCAAAATTCTGATTTCCTCTTCCCCCCCCCCCAATTAATTTTCTTATTAGTATTTGAAAAGGTCTCGGGAATCACTGAGCTTGTTTTATGTATTGTGGTTGCTCTTGAAGAGTTGTGGGATCTACGATGTGGCCCAAGGGGACTTTCATCCTACAAAGCAATGGGACCCAAGAGCACTGGCAGTGATCTCACAGAAATGAAAGCACTGGGGCTTGCAGTGAGGGAAATCCATTATGCATGTGCATTTTGCAGGACTGAGGTCTTTCCATCTCGTTTTACTTGGAGAGCTACTTTTACAGCTTTTGGAAACCGTGGAAAAATGGAAAGATCTGGAGATTCCGAGAAGCAAAAAACCAGAGTCATTACAGTATTTTTCCCAAATGCCAACAGCACCATAAATGGCATGTGCAAGCAGTAATAAAAATAAAGTTTAAAAAAAAAAAAAAAAGAGAGAGAGAGAAAGACAGAAGGAACAATTTTAACAGTCTCAATTTCACAAAATCGTAGCTCATCCTGGAACATCTCAGTGAAAGGCATGTGGGAACAAAACCGAACTGCAGCACTGCAACTCAACAAAGCTGTGAAGGATAGAAGGTAAAAGGATTAGTGTCTACAAAACACCAGGAGAGAATAAAGCACTTCAACCAAACAGATGGGAGAACAGAAGGGGAACCACAGGAAAAAGCAAAAATAGACTTAGCAGGGAGGAGAAGGTAAAATCTATTAAAAAGCTCTCAGGAACAGGAGGTCTTGTACACAGTCTACACTCATTAATAATATTTTTGCATAAAGCAAAGCTGCCACAAAGAAAAGGAAAAATGACAAGACTGGAAAATAGGAGATCATACGCACCTCATAATACCAAAATGTTTTAGGGAATAAGCTCAATTAGCTTTAGGCCTTCATTGCAAGATCAGAAGTTTTAAAACATTGAATTTGAAATGCATCCCTCAAGAAATTATAAACAAGGTGGGAAGACTTTTCTTTTAAATATACTGTGGCTTGCTAACAAATTAAAAATTCTTGTGTTGCAACTTTTGAGGAACAGGAACATCTCCTGTTGAGTAGCTGTTAATTAAAAGCCTGTCAATACAATTTGTCATCAGCTCTGACTTGGTAACAAGCTCGTGGGAATCAGGTGAACATTTGTGAGGTTGAGCACTGAAGCCTCTGCTCCTCTGTGATGGCACACAAGATGCTCCCAGGAAAAAGCAGCACTTGGCCAGCACAGAGTAGTGCAGGCAGTGCAGTAAGTATTGTGAGCACTCACTGAAGTGAGCATTTGTAAGCTAAAAAAGATAAAACCAAGCTGGAGGGGGGGGGTGGAAAAATAAAAGCCAACCGAGCCTCTCTTCTCACAAACCTATTTTTACATGCAGATTAAAAGAACAAAACAAACCACACAGCAAAACACATTTCGGGTTTTCAGGTTATCCCACCACGTAGCAAGAGGCTGCAGCGCTGCAGAGCATCTGCTGCTACGGTGACAACTGGGTCATGTCGATCTTTATCTATTTACTCTCGGCACAGGCCAGAGTGCAGGTCGTGCCCCAGCCCCACCATCTCCACACTGTGAGCTCCCAGCACCCAAAGGTCAATTCTATCAACAACTGCCAGCACTACCTCGGCAGTCCCCAGGAACAGGCCTTGGCTCTGTGCCTCGGACACAAGGAAGCACTTGCTGCTTTTCGAGGTAAGCCCCGCAGCGCTGCAGAGCAGGTGGAACTCGGCACTGGGAGAGGCAGCATTCCAGCAGCAGCAGCTCCTGATGTGTGCCCAAAATGCAGTGATTTATGCTCATTCCTGAGACAGGGTGGTTTAGATTGGATATTAGGACAAATCTCTTTTCAGAAGGGGCTGTGAAGCACTGGGACAGGCTGCCCAGGGCAGTGGTGGAGTCTCCATCCCTGCAGGGATTTAACAGATATGTAGATGTAGATCTTGGGGACAGGGTTAAGTGATGGGCTTGGCAGTGCTGGGGGAACAACTGGACTCGATGATTTCAAACGTCTTTTACAACCTAAACAACTCCACAGTTCTGTAGCCATGAATGCAGGACTTGATAAAGACAACCTACAGAACTCCAAACATTTCAGTGACACTAATTATTAACAGCCTGGATATTCATAAGGATAGCCATTAATAAGGTATCCTATATCGAAACACAGGTAAGTAAAAGGATGCTTCTGAGTCACCTTTTGCAGCATACCTACCTACCTACCTACCTACCCACAGATTTAACTTTTACTTTTAAATATGAACCAAAACCTCAACTCATCCAAACATGCCAGAATGACTCACAGCATGCAGAGCACCCTCAGCTCTTACCTAATCACACACACGTGCCATTGTAGGGTGCTCAGCTGCTCACACAAAGGGAAAAACAGCTTTATGATTGAAGGCCAAGCCAGAGAGTCTGGAGACTAAGCCATGCCCCTGGAAAAGTTTGGAACTCCCTAGAAATGCTGGGAGAGCAGCCTGTCTGCCCGGAGCCCATGCAAGGCAGAGCAGCTGCCAGGACTAACCTACTTTCTGAGCAGCACTCGTGGGGCACTGGCAGCCACTGCTTCACAGAGAACCCCCCCACCAGCAACCCCTCCTCCTCAGCAAAATACAGAGAAGGCATTTTCTGCAGGGCTGACCAGCTAAACTATTTCTATTGATTATTTTAAATCAGGCCCTGAAAATAACTTGACATCAGTGCTTTGAAAGCGCTTGTGAGGTTGGACGTGACACTAAACCACCACTGCCAAACTTCTGTGCCAAAGGACTGACACTGTTACATCCTCTAAATCACCAGTATCCATCTATAATACAAACCTACTCTCCAGCATGAAGCGTGAGCACAGAGTTATCCTGACTCACCATGACAGCTCAAATGAATCTACTTGATTAAAATAGCATGTCTCCATAAATAATCAATAGTACTCCTCAAAGTCTGCCTCAATAAAATTACTGTATTTATCTGATGTGGTACATCAAAATGACATTGTCTACTGAAACACAAGTGAGCAGAAGTGGTCACAATGAACCACTTGAAGCAAAGAGAAATGGTGACTTCACCCAAAAAAGAAGGTAGTGCTCAGCCTGTGCCTAATACAGACCAAAAACAGAGGTGTATTTTGCAGCAAGCTTAGAGAGCATAGGAGGGAGAATAAAAAAAAAACAACAAACCCTACAGACAACATAAGGTTGATTTGGACCAGCATTCATTGGTTGTTTTAGAGAAGGTCATGGAATAAGTGGGTCAGGGACTCACTTACTAGTCTGATGTCTCTTCACTGCAAAAGAAAGTTTCAGATTATCTTTTTGATACAGCTACATCTGTAGGCTTATTTTCTGACAGAACCTATTCTGAAGATACCTGAAATGAAGGTGAATGCTCCTGATCCAATTGCAGTGAAAAATGTCTGCCTTGGCTTTCACTTATGCTCCCCCAATTAACCCCCAGCCATTGGGGGTGCCTGTACAGCCTACCAGGCAGTCCATTTTTCACCTACTAAAACCCACAAGTCCAGAGAACTCCAGACACTGAGGAACTTCATACTCTTGAATTGGCAACTGCAGAAAATAGTTGAGTCAGCAAGTGGCACAAGCCAAACCTTTTCTTCGGTGCTTCAAGGGATTTGCTTTTTTTTTCACTGCAGGAACGAAAAACAGAGGCTGGGATTGACGTGACCAAATTGACCAGGGCTATAAAGATCTGTGGCAAGCACCAGACAGGGAGGAAATGGGAGCACTCAATTCTCTGGTCAGCACGACCTGCTTAGCTGCTCATGCTTGTAATTGTCTCAGTGAGGAAACCCTCACAGAACCCCCCCCAGCCGACTGTAACAGCAGCAGTGGAGAGTGGGCAGAGCATCCCTGCAACACTGCAGCTGCATTTTGCACAGCATCACAAAGCAACACAGCCAGCATCTGTGACACTGGGCAAAAAAAAAAAAGACTTGTTTCTAAAAAGAGTAAAACCAGCTCATCATTGAAAATATTAAATAAAACCTGCGGGGTAATGCTACTCGTGTTAGCCCACCCAACGACTGAAGCTGGAACTCAGTAACCACAGGACACACAAAACTCGACTGAAAGTACAAACAGGTCAGCAGTCTCATTACAAAGAAAAGAACCCCAAAGAAATAAACAACCTAAGTGAAGATCACAAAAGCCATGGTAAAAGAAAAAAAAAAAATTAATAAGAAAAAAAGAAAAGCCATGTACCACTCCACAGTAACCAAGCACAGAACAAAGCACGACTACATGTGGATATGTAAAAACTAATAGTTACTTATTGAAATTGGGCAATAAACACAATCATGCAGAGACATCTATGTTCAAGTTTTGTGCATTAATGTCACAGTTAATGTAATGTAACATTAGAACATTACAATTGCTTTTTATGGGTTGCCCACCATTGGAAGTTGACTTATTCTGCAGCCAGAAATCTCCCAGTTTCTGGAACTTCCTTAAATTTACACCAGTTTTCTGATTAAATGATGCCCTGCTATCTTGAACAACGATAACTGAGAAAAAAAGAAAAGTGTGGGAACTGCTAAAAAGCATGAAAAGATCATTAAGTGTTGGATTTTATATATTTTTTTCACCCTTGCATAGCATACCCTGTAGGTGTATCAGCTCACCTCTGCTGCACTCTGGACCACTAACAGACAAAGAAAATTATAGTTTTAAAATATAAATATCTAATTCCTTTAGTCATTGCCCTAGATCACTCTTTTCCCTCTGTGTGATCTGCTATTCCTAAAATTATCAGCACATGTGAGAGAAGTTCTGAAGAGCTGCAATTCAGATATGATTTCCATGGTCTGTACAACCTTTCGTTAAAAACTAATAAATAAAAATATTTTAAATTTAGCTTCCTTTCCCTCTCTTCCCAGAACACTTACCCTTTAGAGACTCCACTTGGAGACAGCTTGCCTTCTGCCCAGGCTCCAGCAGCATCCTGGTGGCAAAGGCATATTTCTTCCTACCAGCTTCACTATTCTATTTATAAAGAACATCAAGTGTTGCCATCAGCCAGGACACAGGGGTGACATGGCCCTGCCTGGAGGAACTTAACACGAGTCTAAATTAGCTCAGACTGTCAACAAAGAGAAAATGCAGGATTGCACATAGAAACAGTTATGGAATGTTTATTCCAATATGTCTGTAGTTTCCTTCATGTTCTACTTTCTCCCAGATTTCGGTATCTGTTTAGATCAGAGGACAAAGTGATGGTCAGCATCAAAATTCATGCTTTGCAGCTCATGCATTCTCCCTCTTTTGAGTAGTACTTTTAGTCACACTTGTTAGTCACTGATGCTCTGCTGTCAGTTCACTCCAGGGGCTCAGAGCAGAGACAAGAACCTCTTTGCCTGAGTTCTGCTCCACATTATGGGAAACACCCAGGGAAAGCTCCACGTGGCACCCACAGCAACCTCTGAAGCCCAGTCCTTCAGCAGAGATGTCTGTTTGGCACCACCAGCCCTGCTGTAAGGTCTCAGAGCGCAGCAGAATCTCTGAGGATGGATGTGGTTTGGAATCTGAAGCTGCATTTTGGACAGAACATGACACAGCATGGACTGCTTCCCTTCAAACCACAGAGAGGCTTCACTGCTGTGTTACAGTCTACCAATAAAATCCAGCCTATAATAAAATCTGTCAAATGACAAAGCTTAGAACAAGAGTTGAAATAATGATAGACCAGAAACCATCCCCCTTTTTAAAAAGTCAGACTTCATGGCATACCCAAATCATTAAGTACTGAAGAGACTACTGCAGTTCCTTTGTAGCTTCACACCTCTCATTTCCAGATTCCTTTACAGAACTGTTGAAAGTTCTCTATGCTTTGGCCTTTGGTTTTCCAATTCTGACTTTATGGGTATCACGTGGTTTACTCGTCTGAACAGCAGGAGTATGAGAGCACAAAATATTTCCAGGAGTAGATGTCCTTAACTTTGGTTTCCTGTGGTCCACTTGAACACTTAGTTCAAGAGATCCTTGCATTCAGACAAACTTCTCAGTGAGAGCTTTGATCTGCCCTCGGCTACTTTTTTTTTGGCTGGAAACAATGTCAGTGTCCTCGAGCTGTACATGTTACTGTGCAGAAACCTGAAAAAAGTTGCAGTCAACAACAACCCACCAGTCCAGCACATCCCTTTGGAGGCTCTGTGTGAACCAAATTTTAATATCTAGGAAAATCTGTCACGAGTCCAACTCTCCATCACCCACTTCAGGAATGTCCCCATATTACTGTTCCTTTTCCTATGCAATAATAGGTCATGCTTGTCTCTGAACTTCATAGAAAGTAAAAACAAAACCAAAGGAAGTTCTTTTACTTCCTTAAAGGAAACTGAGCAACTCTTTTTTAACATTATTATGAAACTTGAAAGAAACCTTATGATTTTGATGGCTCCAGGCCAGAACTGAATATTAACTGGCAGCAAAACCATTCCGGAACATATAGATACTTAAATAATTCTTTAAAAAATAGCATCAGAAGGCAATTATTTTAAACTTACAATTTTAAAAGGGTATACCATATGCTTGTAATTGTATGATCAGAGATCCTAATCACACCCAGATCACAGCCAGTGGCTGATCAGATAACACCACAGCTCCAAAAAGCAGGCAAAGGCAAAGCGCTTCGCATGCTTGAATTATTAAATGATTTTTGGGGGCATTTTAAGCTGAAGTTTTACTTTTTACAGTTTCAATTGTTTAAACAACTCCCTCTCCTACTATAACACTCCCCTCCACATCCACTTCCTTTGAACACACCTCTAACAGGAACCTGCCTCCTTCTGCCCCTGTGTCGGCTTGTGTTTTGCTGCAAATACCCTCTTTTGGCACTCACTTTCAAAGCAAACACTGCAGGGATGCGCTCAAAGCTGGCTGTGATCAACCACTGAAGTCACACTGAATAAACAGATTAGTGAAGAAAGCTCATAAATGCAAAAAAATGCTTGTTTTCCCACACTGGCTCAAAGTTATCCCATCCAGTGTTTGAGATGAAGCTCACACCCTGCCTGCACACACACACATTCTGATGGTGACAGGTGCCACACCTGCAGTTCTCAGGGGTTCACACAGGTTATTTTGCTCACAGCGTTCCAACTGAATGGACTTGGGGAAATTCTAGTTTAGTCAAAGGAGACACCGACTTAATAATCTCTTCAGCCTACTCACCATCCCATCTCATATCCTGTCTTCAGCTGGTCCTTCATCCCTCACCCTTTGGAATCATGGCTAGAATCTGAACTCACCCAGTTCCCCTTGCTGTTCACTCACAAGCTCCACCTGTAACCACTACCCAGCCACGCCTTCAGCTCACCCTAAAATTGTCATTTTACATCAGGTGATTGGGCCGTTACCAAGAGCTTTCCAGGAAGCACAATTTTATTAAATTAGCTAAATTATACATGTGAAAAATGGCAGTGCAACAACCTGATGTTCAAAGTGTTTGTGCAAGAGGGACGGAATGGCTAACACTGATTTCATTACCTGTTACGTTTCTATTCTCTCCTTGTGCTCAAGCTGTATTTTGACCTTCATCCCAGAAGATGTTTCTCCTGATTTCTCCCTGCTATGAGATTCCACCTCTTGCCAGGTCACCCAAAACTTCCCTATTCAACCACCTCTACGTAATCTCAAGGCTCCAAAATTACAGGGTAGATAGAGGTTTCTGTTTCTCTTCCAAATGGAAAACTTTTGCCTCTTCTCAGGCTTATTGCAGCACCAACAACTGGCAGCTCATACTGGAGAGAAAAAGAAATGGAAAAAAGAAAGGAAAAAAAAAAAAAAAAAGGACTAAAGAGGGTTTATTCAGCAATTTTGTCATCTTCCTGCAATCTAACCCCAGAACGGTGATTACTCAGATGCATTAGCAGACATTCAGCATTTTCTGCTGCCCTTTCTTCCCCACAGCACTGTACAACTGCCAACCTGCCTGGCTGCTGCAGAGCTGAACGGGGAATAACAGAGGCATCACACTGGGAACGCTGCTGTGCTCCTGGCAAAGGCCATGCCTGGCTTTTCCCTCGATCCTCAGGGCAGCAGCACAAGTTAACCACTGGAAACACGGCACGTTACAGCTACACACAACCCAACACACAGGTGCAGGCAGAGGAGTTATTTCTTCAGAAGGAAAACCAAACCCAGGTTTAGGTAAACAGTGCTGCCACTAAACATCATGTCCCAGTGTCTCCTTGGAAAGGCCTGTGGGTCACAGTTTTGTTGCTTGGCTGGTTTTACAATTTATCAGCCCACAGAAGCTCCTCGAGAAGGTACCCAAAGGTCTTCAGAGACAGAAACCCAAGCCTGTATTCAGACTCCAGGAGCAATCAGTAAACCAACATCATAACCACAGAGGCAAAGGAAGAAAAATATGGCTTTGTCCTTTTAAAATAATCATTAACAACAGAGCAAAGCAGATATTTGCAGGATCTTGCAGCAGCCACTGCTAGGACTGGGAAACCATAGTACAGTATCTTCCACTATGAAAGTAACTGAAATTTATCACAGACATGGCAACAAAGTTATGGTGTTTATTTTTATATTTTCACAAGGGAAGCCACGAATTACGTGACAATTTCTGGAGGAAACTGACTTCATTCCTGGTACACCGTAAAGTTTGAGGTGGTTGCAGAAACTATGAATGGACCAGCTGGAAAACAGCCACTGAGTAGGATTTCCAAGCAGCAGTTCTGAATGACTTTACCATGTGGTACACACAAATAGGCCTAATTATTTCAGCTTCCAAAAACCAGTTATTTTTAAGAAATATGCCAGCTGTCTAGCTGTTCAAAGCACAGTTTGTTTCTCTAATCAATATGAAATACCCTGTCAATCACACTCTGAATTCTCTGCCTGTCATCAGAACCACTAAATGCATAATCACACAGTTACCACGCACCTTTGTAGCTCTCCTGGCAAACGTCTCTATTATCAGCTTGCACAATGAAAAAAATGCTCTTTTTTTGCTGCTTAGGATGATCTATTGCATTGATGATTCAGGCATTATCTGATTTTTTAAAAACAATCATAAATGCCATTTGTCACAGTACACCTTCCCACTCTTTATTTCTTCCCCAAGCAAGAAAATGTCTCACCCAGCTGTAATCAGAGACCACCTGGTACCTTCGAGACAAACAAGAACATTAATTTTGAATTCTCACCTAAACCCAGTGCCACAACACAAGCCCCGTGGGCAAAGCTCCCGTGCTCCTGCATTGACATGCATCAGGACTCGTGCATCCTCCCCTGCAAGGTTCAGACAATGCAAATTCCCAAACTTTTCTGCCCTAAACGATTTGCAAAGCCAAGTGCTTGGGCAGGGGACTCTCGGTGGGATTCACTGAGGCACAGCCTGGTTTTAACAGAATATGAAGAATGCCATGGTCTGTATGGTATTTCTTTCTGGGAAACTGCTCTATGAACCTTCAGTTGTCACCAGCCTTTACGTAGTTTTATGATCAACTGTTTCCAGTTCTCTTTCTGTATAATTTGTACCATACACTGTCCTGTATTTACATTCCCTGTTATGGAAAACATTTTGGAAAGCATTTCAAAGAGGAAAAAAAGAAAATGTGTATTTCATTGCAGTATTGATAAAATACTGTGCTTTATTTTAGTACAAGTCCAGTAAAATTACCATGACACTAAACCCCATGCAAGTAGAAATCTTGCATGAAATCTAAATTTAAAGTCTCCTCCCAGGTGTTTGACATTTCCTCCCTTTCTGTTGCGCAATTTAAGTTTTTTGTTTATGTGTATAATTTCCCACCCAAGCTAGAGTATTTTTAAATACACCCTTCTGAACAGGTTTGACCCAAACTACGCTCTCCAACATCTGTACAACTGAGGTTCTTTTTTAAGCAGATCCTTCCCCACTCAGGCTGCTGTCTAGCAGTGTTTGTACCACTCCAGCACCTGCCTCCTCCTTTTGGCAGAGGCACTTGAAGGCTCCACCCTCTTGGACAATTAAGGTACCACCACCTCCTTTGTAGCATCCATCATAAATCTAAATCATAAAGCATATGTTAGAGGGTGGCTTAACATTTAATTCCTACGCTCATTTGATTTAGGTTTGTGAGCAACACATATCTCACAGTGGTTTTTCACTTAATTAATTGCCAGTGTTTTTGTATTAGTCAAGAGATAAAACCTTGGGGAGATGAGAGAATGTGCAACTAGAACTGACCACAAGTCTGGACAAAAGCCATACTCAGGATGACATGAATCCACCATTCCTCTTTTGGGCAATAACGTGCAGATACACTTGTGATACAAAGCTTTTATACCTAAAAATATATAATTTTTTTTTTCTTTACATCTGCAATTTCAGCAGAAAAAGCATCAAAAAAAAATCCAACTTAAGTCTAGTTTCAAGGGTCCCCTAAGAGATTATGAAAATGAACAAAGACCTACATAAGAAACCTCACAGGACACTTCAGGTTTCATTCGTCTAAGGAGGTCATGATAAATACGTAAAACTACACCCCATTGTAAAACCACTGGAGGAAGCAAACTTCCTGAGGGACAGGCATCTTGCAAAACCTGAAGCATTGCTTTTGTCTGCCTTCGCTCCAAGATGCCCACTTTTCAAACTAAAAGAGAAAGCCCAAGAGACAAATGAAGGCTGTTCGAGAGAAAAGCAAGGTCGCGATCACGAAACTGAAACAATGCAACCAAAAGCCCGCAGCCCAACCTGAGCCCCGGCTCTGCCCAGGGACACAGGTACAGACACACCCGTTACACCAAAGCACTTTTACAGCCCTGGTGGTGTCAGACCTTCCTATGAGACCCTGCTGCTCCTCAGTGCTTCCTTTCCCCCAGAACAGGGAGCTTGTTTAGGATGTATTCAATCTTATAAAAAGTAATATTTTGGCACTACTGAGTTTACATAAAATATTGAAGAGACTACAATTAAAAGCCATTAGAGAGAGAAGCATCTGTGTTTTAACCACGTGCACTACTTGTAGTTACCTTTTTGAGAAGATTAAAATTAAGCAGCTTTTGCTTTTCATCCCACTCACACCCTCCCACTACAAATTCTGTCTGAGCTAATCCTCCTTCTACAGACGTCAAAACAGGGCATAAGTATTACAGCTACTTACTGCCAAAATGTGCTGGTTTAATATCCCATTACTATTGTAATACTGGCACAATAACTTATTATATGTGACAGCTTTAGCAGTTAGTCAAGGATAGAGCCACTTATTCAGTAGGTTTTTTTTCACCACATAAAACTGTATTTCTAAAATCTGTAAAATAGAAAATTTAATGTCTGAACTCAGACTGCGATGCCAGACAAAATAAAAGGCTTGTAAGGTCATTACACACGGTCTTCTCACCCTGTCATTTCCACTGTCAAAGAATTCATGTAAAGTGACCTGTCCAGAAATTCAGGTTACAGTATTTACAAATACACTTTGCAATATATATATTATATATTATAATAATAAATATATATGTATATAAATACACCTTTATTTCCTGGCATTTTAAAATATACTTTCACAGATCTTTGTTTAATTTTTATTTTCTAAGGGCCACATTCTGCATGAAGGCCAAGCCAATGTCCATGTCAGAACGCACTTCCAATGAAAAGATCAGGCTTGACAAAGCGCTCAGGGTTATTCTTCAGGAACCTGCAGCACAGAAATACACTAAGAAGTCTGTTCAAGGCCCTAAAAAATATTTAGGTTAAGCACGAGCAGGGCTGCCACGGGACACACTAAAGACAACAGGCACCGGAAAACAGGTGAACTCACTAAGTTACTCCAACTCCGGCCACAGCGTATCCAACAATAGGTGACAAAGTATCTGCACAGCAGCTCCGCAGCAGCCCCGGAGCCCCCGCCAGCCGAGGGGGGGACACGAGCGGGGCTGTCAGCGCGGGGTGCCGAGCGCCGTCCCCTCCACCCGCACACACCGAGCCCAGCCCGCGGGCACCGGGAGCTGCTGCCGGCCCTGCCCCGGGGCCCCGCCTGCCGCCGGGAGCAGCTCCCGCCCGTCGGGAGCAGTTCGCACCGCCCGAGCCCCCCGGTCCGCCCGCCGCGGGGCCGCACCCCCCCTGTGCCCGGGGAGTATCGCGGGCACCGCCGGCTCCGCGCCGGACACCGGCGCCAGCGCTAACCCCGGCGGCGCGCCCAGGGCGCCGTCCCACCTGCCCGGGTTGCGGCCCCCCCCGTACCTGCCCCGCCGCGCTCGGCGCCTCCTCCCGGGGCCGGAGCCGGAGCCGGGCCCGCAGCCGGTGGCGGTGCCGTGGCCGGAGCTGAAGCCGCCACCGCCTCGCCACGGCCGCGGCTCCGCGCCCGGCCCGCCCCAGCACCGCCCCCGAGCGGCCACGGCGCCCGCCCGCGCCCCCTGCCGGACACCGCCCGCGGAGCGCCGGGACCGCCCCGAGCGGGACGGGACGGGACGGGACGGGTCCCACAGCCAGGCGCGGGTCCCACAGCAGCCGCTGCCGCCCGGGGCACACGCGGTTCCAGCCCTCGGAGGCCGGCTGATTTCACGGCCACAGCTGCGGAGAGCAGCGAGAGGCTCCGGGGCCAACAGCCTGGCACCTGGTCCGAGTTGCCCGCTCCCCGCTGCTTCAGCTCCCAGCGTTGGAGTGGATGGCCGTCGGCTCCCCGGAGATGCGGCACAAGCATCTCCCGCAGCTGAGCGAGGTTGTTACTGCTGGTGCCTCTGCTGGCACGTTCTTCTCATACTTAACTCACCGGGAGCAGGACCCTTTGGAATGCCGCGAATTTCGATACAAAGATAGAACAAGCATATTCTCTTGTACAGCTGGTATGAGTGAGTTCATTCTATAACTTGTGCAGTACTCGGCAAGACTTGTGCCCAATAAAGCAGCTCCGAGCTAACCAGCCTGTCCCCTCATAGGAAGTAATTTTGCTTCACCAGCAGGAGGGCTTGTTCAATCCTACAAACTGATCAAATTGAAATTATTTGTAATACAAATTGAAATACACCAATTTTTCATGTATCTCTAAACCAGATTCTGAAATCTGCAGATTTGGGCAATGCCCTAATTCCCTTTACACACCTACCCAGACATGTTGGTGCAGAATCCATGCGAATGCTGGGTGATCAAAGGAGATGCACTGACACTGAACATTTGGCATCAGTGCCTATGGCAAACAGCTGTCGGGTGTTTTGTCACAGCCAGGAGGCACCTCAAAGAGTGTATGTGGTTCCCATACTCCTGTGGTTCCACTTGCAATCCTGGATACTCCTGCAGCTCCCAACTGTGCTGTCACACTCCTCTGCCAGACAAGCAGACGCTTTATCTCTCTGGCCTCTACTCTCGGGTCAGGGTGACCGGTGGTCAATGCCCCACAAATTGCAGCATGGAGCCACTTACTGGGCACATTTTTCTGGCTAAATTCATACTTTTGCCTGACTGGTATGATTTCACCTGGAAACACGCTGAGGTTCTCCATCCTTCTGTTTGGGATGACAAGTAGGAGTTAATCTAGTTGTATCCAACAGACTGCACAGTGGTGTGAAAAGTGGTTGTCCAGCTGCAGGCCAGAAGACTGGAGCCTTTACCAACTGCTGCTCTCTAAAAACCATCCCCAGAGCTGCTGAGCAGCAGGGTGGTTGGCCTGCCAACCGACTGCTGCACATCAAACGCAGGCGCAGCTGTTCCTCCCTGCTACCAGCATCACATCAGATTACAGCTAATTGATCATAACGATTTTCTTATTTTTTTTTATAAGACCAGTGCCAACCATCTGAAAAGGAATGACGTGCAGAAGAGTAGAAGACAAACTATGGGCCCCTGGATGTGGACAGTGAGGGTTCTGACTGTCACTCAGCAGATCCTTTAGGGCATGTTAGGATTGCATAATGCCCAACAATAGCACAAAGAAATGTGCTTTCCCTACTCAAAAAGCAGAAGATACACTGCAGAAAAATCGTCTCCATATGGGAACAGTGATTTACCATGATGACAAATGCTTGCCAGGGCAGTCACATTTCTACCTCCCTCTAGAGCAGAGCACAGTTCAAAAGGGATTTGGGATTCAGAAACTGTCAATCTGTTCTCCGTGGAATAACAGGATTTAATTTTCTTCAGAGGATGTTTTTGCTTTGGAGAATAAAATACGCTTGTCTATATACACAAAAGAAATCAACTTTCTTAGAGATAGTCATTATGATTATTTATAAAACAATTTACTGTGTACTAAAAAGTTGTTAATATCCTGAAAATTCCTCTGCAGAAACCACATACACTTGGATTTTAAAGATTAAATTAGAAGAGACAAAGTGAATACTCACAGGATAGAGCAACTGCAGCTACTGTCCTTGGAGCAGACTCTGAGTTATGCACAGCCCCACCATATCACCTGACTTGATATTATCAATTGGATCTACTTGCTGCTACACACAACATTATGCACCCAGTGATAGTGCAAATACCATTTCATAAAATCAAGATTTGCTCATCTGGCAAATACTGTAAGGATGTCCTTAAAGTAGAGTGAATTAGCTATGAAGTAACAAAAGTTTTGTTGCATTAACAAAATGGTAGCCATAAGCATATCTGGGGCTAAAACAGTTTGTTTGGTAGCATCAACCAACAGCTGCTGAGACAATCCACTATCAGATGTGGTCAAAACATTGTGGTGCTCCTCTGGCTGACCTCAATCCCAAGAGGTAAACTGACAACCTGAATTAGAGAGGATAGGTCATGGTGAAATGCAGCCCCACCTGCCAGGGAGGACAGTTTTAATTTTAGGTTTTACTTACATTTCCAAGCTCCTGGTCCCAATCTTGTTGTTGTTTTGGGAAGCTTGTATATTCCAACTGTTAGCTGGGGGCTTTTTCTCCCTCTCCTTCATTTCTAGTTACTGAGGCGTGGCAACTACACATCCTTCTGTTTGCCGGTTTTTGAATAGGAGACTTTGGGGAGGCTACATGTTGGTTCATAGCTGTCCTGCAGACAAATTCTAACACACATAGCATGCAATCAGTTACGTTTCACAGCATAAAATAATTCAATTTTCTGAATTCAGTCCAACAGCTAATACTTCTGCAAGAAATGAGAGTCAGGAAGTAAGCCCAAAGACTTTACCCAAAATATCAGCTAGATCCCAGCTACTGCCCAAAAGCCATGACAGCAATGGAGGAGTACATAAGCTCTAGAGAGCGGGAAGAAAGAGAGGCAAATCACTGCTCAACAGACAAGTTTACAGTCAGTTTTGCACATAAAGAGAGGTTTGGAGCACTTCTAAGCTATTGTATGCTTGAACTGTGTGAGAGTATTTTATAAGAAGTATATTTGTATACAGTGTTTCACTTCTAGGGTTATTTCTTCACTGACAGTTTCAGACTTTCTAAGTCTGTGGGTGGGGATTTTTCTTCTGTTAAGAACAGAAGAGTTTCAGTGGTCTGAAGCATTTTTTCAGTTCCACTGTTTGACTTGGGCTGGATTTCTCAGCTACATGCCTGAATGCTTCAGAGAGTCCTCATCCCCATCTAGTAAAAGGTGGCTTCTGACAATACCTCATTCTTAACAAGCACTGTTTTCAGTGACTTTGTGTCTCAGTGCTACTGCTTTTAAACACATTAAAGAAACAGATAATTCTGGAAAGAAACCCCTTAGGAAGCAGTTACTTCTGCCTTCCTTTTGCCACCACACACCTGAGGTCCGATGTCACCTCTCTCAGTGGCTTTGTGCACGTTCCTGCATTACTCTGGGTGTCATGTGGCGTATCTATCCAATGCCTTACAAAGTTACTCCTGGTTTTGTAGCTTTTAAAGCCTTATATGTATGATGACTCATATATATGACAATATCTTTGCCCATTAAATTACCTCACTCTAAGTCTCGCTGGATCTTTTGGAATCTTTTGGTAATGTTGTAACTGTTGGTCTGCATATGGTGCCACAGCCACTCGCCCAGATTTCTGTAACTCTTCTATTGCATTACAGCAGCTTCTGCTCTCCTCAGAGGCTGTCTATGATCTCATTCATCAGCATTTCTACATATATGGCTTTACAGCATTTAAATTATCTCTGCAGGGAGTCAGTCAATCCAGCCCTCAAAGATGCCATTTTGCAGTGTATCACGATCGTGGTAAATGCTATGTTTTCATCGCTTGCTATCAGGCTTAACTTCCTGATAATATCATCGCACTCAGCCTCATCAGTTTCAGCAGCAATCAAGCAATCAGTAATTAAAGTACATACTAGGAATATTACCACATATCTCGCTATTTTACTCTACTCTTTCAAGGGTTGATTAAATCCCAACTAATAATTACAAATTCTACATTGTTTGTGGGTGAAAAAAACCCACAGAAGAATATGCCTTATCTGGCTGTACTTGCCAGCGTTCCCTTTCCTTCTGGATAACATCATAGAAAACCCCATTTATTTTTCAGAGTGAACAGGAGTATATAGTTTATATACTTATATACTATAAGACTGCTGTTTGCTCATGACTCTGTGTCCTCGAGCATATAATAGCTCTTCATTTGGAAAACCACATATTTAGTTGCAGAATTTAAAAAATAAATTAGGACCTCTGAACAAATATAACTTGGACAGTTGGCTTGGCCCATTACTTCTTCCTCCTTTTTTTTTTTTTTTTCCAAGTCCCACTGTCACGAAGCTGGATGTGTACCAGTCACTGGATTAAAACACAGGCCTCTGATCCCAGCAGGTCTGTTTTATCCCAGCAGGAGCCAACGTGGCCGCAAGAGAATTGCCAGTGCATGTAAAGATAACAAAGACCAGTTAAGCTGTTCAACAGCAATGCAGTCAGCCACCAGAGAGGCAGTTTTAGCACCCATGGAACAGGTCTCACCACACGGCAGTTCTGCCCATCGCATTCCAGTCGTGCTTTTTCTAAATGTGCAGAGTGACATATTTTGAAGAAAAGAGCTTGTTTTCACTTCATTATGGAGAAAGCAGCAGAAACCACAAACTTCAGTTTGGGGCTGAAGTTTCTGAAAGAGGAAGTGTGTGTGGGGGACCACGCTCTTGGAGGAATGTGTGCAATGTGTCTTATAAAGCCAACATCCCTATCACACATTCTTGATTTCTCCTGAGCAGAAAATCAAACGCTGTTTCCCGCTTCGCAAAGGTTCAGATGTAGTCTTGGTAGCCAAATTTCTCCAGCATGACTTGCTAGCTTGAGACACAGTATGGGAACCCCAGCTCTCATTTCGCTCAGTGCCTTGGGAGAGAAAGCTTAAGTGGCTTCTCTATTTTGGCATAATGCATTATGACACACCATACTTCAGCTTTGATCAAAGGGCTCCTGCTCACATTCGCACTTCAAAGCAGGTTTAAGTCAGATCCTACACTCATTTAAGAGCATAAACAAGTGACTCAAACTCTAGCTTTTGCTACCATCCAAGATCTGTTTTAATGAATATCAGTTACATGGATAATAAGTAATTCTATTCATAGATTTGTATCCAGGTGTTATTTTGAATGCCTAAGTTTGAACAGCACATGTTGTGAGACGTGACAGACAACTTCTAGAACAACCTTAAGCCAAAATTAAATGTTAAGGAACTTTCTCTTAAATCACCTCTCTTTAACTCTCCAAATAGCTGTCAGCAGTGTAGAGGTACGAGATAGAAATGACTTGGAGAGTGCACTCACCTTTGCCACTCTAATAGGTGGGTGCACTATTTGACAAGCTTATTATTTCACCTATTTAAAGCCCCATTCAGTAATTTTCCACTAGGATTAGGTTCTGAAAAGAAACTCCACAAAGGGTTTAGCATAGTCCTCCAAAACACAGGTCTTAGACTCTCTGAATATGTATCATTGCTTTTATTTGCATTTCAAACAAAGCAGATGAAAGTACAAATGCCCAAAAAGGCAGCAGGTGCTTAGGAAAAGCCTCAAAAATAACCCTTAAAATAGCTGCATACATACACAACCACTCTCCAGTGTCATTTATGATCCCAAACAGCTCCTTCTGTCTCCTCGGAATAAGGCGAGCCATTCTTACAGCTCTTAATTGGTTCTAGGGGTAACCAAGTCCAGCTGCTCTGTCTGGCAAAGCAGCACAGCTGCCTTCTCTCAGTCCAGACGAGCTGAGGAGAGGGGGGAAAAAAAAAATGGAAAGTACCCACCACTTCAAGAGCTCCACTCCCAGGGTCTCGAAAACCTGACTAGAATCCAGATCAGAATTTTAAACAGATCCTTTAGGAGCAGCAATCAGCTTCCTAGGCAACCAGGGTGGCCACATTGCTGGCTGCTAACATGGAGATAGGAGGAAGGGGAGGGGGTGTGGAAAAAAAAAATTATATACAATTACCCTTATATGCTTACAGGAGGGTTCCCTAGTTCATAAATATTCTTGCTTCAAGCTGTGATTTTAGTTAAATTCAGAGTCAACTTGCCAAAGTGGGCGGCAGTGAAGTTATTCACAGTGACAGCTTTTAGCCCTTCTGTTGCCGGGCGAGTTGGGACCAGATGGTTGGATGCCAGCAAAACTGGCTTTAGGGAATCTGAACACTTCCTGCCTTCTGAGGAATGCCCAGGTACCATGCTGGGAAAGATTTCTGACCCTTCTGCTGTACTTGTCTACAAAGTTATGTAAATTTAAAGCATATGATATTATCTCCCTATTGGATTTAGTTCTCAAGGAAACTGCTACCTTAAAAAGTATAATTAGGGAAATCTACCTGGAGAAATAGCCCTCAGCACTCACATCATCACTGCCGGCTTCCTTCTTACCCCATTCTCTGATTTACTTCAAACCTGCTTATGAGGGACCCCAGCCAGACAGGAGGACTGGTGGCTGTTCCTGCTTAGTCATTGTCCTTCCATTAAAACCAATCACTGCTGTCCAAAAGGTGAAGATGGGAAAAGCCCTGGAATACTTTATGGAGACACGCCCAGAAGTTCATGT
Source organism: Empidonax traillii (assembly GCF_003031625.1). Classification (NCBI taxonomy): domain Eukaryota; kingdom Metazoa; phylum Chordata; class Aves; order Passeriformes; family Tyrannidae; genus Empidonax; species Empidonax traillii. The sequence goes on along the minus strand of NW_020956340.1, from coordinate 95,198 downwards.
TGGCAAACAAATATTATTCATACCATACTCTTTGTCACCAGAGAGGCAAAGAAATCATATGGAACGGGACATTTTAGTTCCCTTAGCCTACAGTCAGTAACCCTGGTTTGCATTAAAGCCAGCAGGTACAGCTCCATGTGGCAAACAGACCTGATGTTCCATCAGGAAAGAACGTGTATGTGAACACGGATAACAAGGGTGGGTGTAGCAGAAACAACATTCAAATAAAAATACGAAGTCACTGCTACTTGAAACACGAATAACACAGAATACTTAAAGTATCTGAGTATCTCAGCATCCTATTTCTGTGCACAAATTCATTGGCTGAGAATGCAAGACACGTATAGTCTGGAGCCATGTTCTAGTTTAAGTAAAGATAAATAGCACTGCAAAATCCACCTTCCCACAATTTTAAATCTTCATGCTTATAATTAACAGACTGACATACTGTGAATCACCAGAAGACTTCTACACACATACACACACCTACTGCTGTATCAGCTGAACTTCCAGGATGAACACATGGAATTGCTCCAAGGCATGAGCAGTAAGTTCAGCAGGTATAAAGCCAGGCACTTCCATGTAATTTATTTCTAACTATGTTTAATACTCGTATCAGAAATACACCCCATTCTTAGTGCCCAATTCTTCTGCATTAACATACAGAAGGCACTACCTCAGGGTGTAGGAGTAAATAAGAGAGTGTGTGGAATGTAGGAAGTGAATGGGTTGTGGAGTATTTTCTCAGTGTATCAGAGGAAAAGCAGTCAGTGTGGCTAAGCCAGGCTTCTCTGGTTTACACCTACATAGGGCGAGGATTTCAAGAATTAATTTCCTACTCGCTACTTTAAGATTTGTCAAATGAACAAACCCAGTAACCTTAAGAGTAGCTCCAGCCCTAAGAGAACTTGCTTTCAGACAAGGAAGTGAAAAAGCCATATTTTAATACTTGATTCAGCCTGGATGAGCCCACTGTGAACACCAGTGATAAGCAGACAACAGACAGCATTCCAAGAATATCTAGAAAATATCTAGATATTCCAAGAGTCTCTAGAAAACTGCCAATGTAGCACTGCCTGATTCATTTCAGGTCATTTAAACTTCTCCTGCTCTTACAGATCTTTGCCTAGAAAAAAAAAATCCTCATTCTACTCTATACCTAAGTACCCTTTAGCCAGATAATTCCTGATTCTTCTCTTGCCTTTGGATGTCCCCTTTGGATGGGGGCACCTGGTGAGGCTGGTCAGGACCATTAATGCCTGTTAGCACCTTTAGGGCCATAACACATATTTCCTGTCCATATAAGCAACATTTCTTGCTTACAACCATGCACAGAGACACCTTCTTCAGTGAACTGTGTTGTGTATTAATCAGTTCTTTTAATATTCTACAAATAGCATCACCAGCTCTCAATAATCAGCCCTTACAAGATTTCCACTCTCAGTTCAGCTACGTGTGAAGTGTGGCAAACACAAACAAGAGAGGCAAAGGGCCAGGACACTGAGCTGCAGTGAGATAGCAGGTCAGAAAAATGATGCCTTCCCACAGCTGAAGGTCCAGCACGTGCAATGGGATGGTGGCAACAAAATCTACTTTGGTGTGTCTGATGGTTGCTGGAAAACCTGTAACTTTTGAAGTGCTCTGTAGAATTATAGGTGCTAAAAGGGCTCCTTGGAGATTTCCCTTTCTTATGTTTGTTGTGAGGAGGAATGTAATTTTTATATTTTTAGTATGTTTAAGACAGCATCTTTTTTCTTTTTTTTTTTAAAGGTTAAATGAACAAATAACAAAATGAACAAATGATGGCCCTAGAGGTCACCTCTATCCAGCCTGAATGCAGCCTGTTGGCATTCTGTGTTAATGAAGACAGCCTGCCAGTATAAATCATTTGTCATTGTCACCCTAAGGACTCGGGGTTTTTTTGTTTTGTTTTGTTTTGTTTTTTTCAGAAAAACTGTGATTTCTTTGTCTTGTTAGTTTTTGCATTCAGCTAACTAGCATGTTTCAAGGGCAGGACAAGATCAAGAAAAGATGGGAGTGTATTGAGGCAGGAATGTGTGAGAGAGACAAATAAATTGTGCAGTGTGTGATGATAAAAAAGGACCATTTGATCACAGTCACTGCAGAGAAAGCTAAATAAGACAAATTCTGTGGATGAGCATCAGATTGCCCATAATGGAAAGCATGAAGTAAGCAAAGGCCCAAATGCTTATTAGCTCAAGTACATGTCTGAAAACAAACATATTCATATGCAGGGAGCTGTCAGTGAGAAACGATTAATCCCACAATCCCAAATGAAGAGTGACCCAGCTGCAGCAGCCTGAAGAGCTTCATTTTCAGATGTAGGACAAACAGGGAGAATTTGACTACTGTTACCCAGAAAAAGCTGCAGACCCCCTTAAATATGAGTCAGGGATCCCAGCTGAGGGATCCCAGGTCCTATCTAGGCATCAAAACCAGAGGGATCCATCAAAATACTTCTTTGTGTGTAGCATGGCAAGGAATACAATGCCATGGACCTCACCAACCAGACAGACAGGCAGGGCATGAAGTACTCTCAGTTTGTCACTTATTCAAAAGTCTACAGACAACTCCCAGTTTGGTACCTCCTCTCCACGTCTGTGCTGTGGGAAAACTGGGAACTGGATCTGTATCCCAGCACCAAACATCTATACACACTGTGAGCTGTAGCCCAAGTGTGGAGAAAACAGAGCCACTTGCCTGTCTCTCACTGACTGTCATTAGAGTGAGCTCTGGCTGTTTTCACAACTGCAGGAAACAGAGGGGCTGTGTTTCTGACAGCCTTCAAGTGAAGACAGTTTTCTATTTTGAGACTTTCACTACCCTTCCCCACTTGCAGTCATTTGATATTTCTTTCGAGAAGCTTGCAAATAACATTAGCCACTGATATTTGCCTCTTTTTTCCCCCTCAAAAACAGATTTCTAAAATGAAATTTCAAATTGAACTAACATTTAAGTGGGCTTTTTGTCTGTACGCAATGGCAATCTTAGTAGATTCGGAGAGCTTTTAAAATAGTTTGTATTGGTTGTGCTTATTTTGCAGGCTGATTTCAGACAGACAAAAAGGACTCTGCCATTCCCCAGTGACCTCAGTGGGGTTATTTCAAGTTTACATCACCATGACTAAGAGGAGGAGAATTAGCCCTTTTAAAAAGGCAGATAACAATGCATGCCTCTTGCCCACAGCCAAGTGCAAGTTCTGAATGAAGAAAGCATTCTTACATTTAATACGTAGTTGAGTTCCACTGACCTGCTGCTAATATTAGGTACATGTTTAAAGTCTATTTTAAAAAATTCCTTTAAACTGGCTCAGATACAAAGCAAGCTGCCTCTACATTCTGCTCTCAGCTATGCTGGTGTCAGATTTACTTCACCTCCCTGCATGAGAAGTAAGAGCAAGCCAGGTGGGAATTATGAGGATGAGCTGGTTGTCTCAAAAGAGCAATCAAAACCTGACACACCAAGTATGCAGGTAACTCAGGTAAATCCTTCTGAGACTCCATGGCCCTTTAGGGAGATCATGTGCAACCAGGGAAAAGGGCAACTAAAACCAGACCTACACAGGGTGTGCTATTAAACTTTTGTCTCTTTGTCCAGCTGCCTATATTTAAAAAAGTAAAACCACTGTGTAAATCTCAGTCAGATTTATGGGTTAAAACTCCTCTGAGTGAAGTGAGATTGTACTGTTTGTGTGTGTTTCTGTATTTGATATCTTGCACACCAGGAGCAAGTGCTTGTTTATCAGCAGTCTGTGCAACAACCTGGGTTTCTCTAAGGGTACTGTCTAATGTTTAGGGGCCCCTATTTACAGTGCATTGAAAGTATGTTTTCTTTTGGAATTTTCTACTTTGGCAGATTAGAAACCCCCTGCAATGTGAAAATATTTAACTGTAGACTTTTAGTAAGCTTTCTGATGTGGTTTAACCTATCCCAGCTGAAACCAGGGCAAGCTCTTACACTGAATAATTTGTTAATTAAATGTAACAGCCTTCAGCATCTTAAACAACTTTCTCACTGCAAATGGTAAGTAGGCAGTACAACTGGAAGAAGATATTTCCCAGAAAATCTAGCACTAGCAGTCTTGGGCATATTGTTTTCCCTCTACCGTAAGTAATTATTTACTCCTATGACAAATATGCAATTCATAGTCCAGTCAGTATAGGGTTCAATAGACTTTATGTCCTTGTGAGATTTGGCCTCATAATTCAGTCTTTTAAGATCTGATTCATCTCAGCACTTGTCACAGCAGGCAGTACTGTGTTGCAGCCTATTTTATCCTCAGCTAATAGATGGGTGGGGCATTAAACCCCATATAGATGAGAAAGCTAATTTAACACCCTGCATGCTTAAACAAATAAGCATTATTGAAAGAGACAGTGATTTCACGTGCCTTTCCTACTGTTTTTTTTTTTTTTTTTAATGGCAGTTTTCCTCTCTGGTTTTATAGCTGAATATTTTGGTTCTGAACAAAGGAGGTGGGTAAACAAGTGGCTTTGAGGACAGGAGGAAGATATTGCTATTCTTTGCACTGAATGCCCTAAAGTGTGAAAGCAGAACACTCTGCATTGTGTCTGTGATTCGCTGTCTCCCTCAGGCACAAAGGGATGGCACATGGGCTCACACAACTTTGACTGCAGCAAAGTAGCAGGGATCCCACCGGTGTTCCCATGGAGCTTTCATTAGAAATGGAGACTCATGGTGTGTTTAATCTCATCCCCTCAAGATTTCGCTGTGTGTCAATTGGCAGCAGTGCATAAAGAGTAGAACAGCAGTCCGGGTTTAAAGTTGCAGAGTTTAGTGCAAACCACCACATGCACACACATTCCATCCCCTTGAAAAACAAACAGACAAACCAAACCAAACAAAAAAAACCCACAACAAAGCAAAAGCAAAAAACCAACAAACTTTAAAGAAATGGAAGAAGGATCAGACTTCCATCCATCAAATGCAGAGAGCAGGAATTATGATGCCTCTGCCTTTCCTCAGCAAATCACTGTTATTAGAGGACAAACTCCTGTTGCAGTTGCAGCCTGTTTGTCACATGTGATTATGTACAGCTCTCGCCCTCAAAGTCAACAGAACGTGGGCACAAAGGCATCCATTAGTGAGCTCCCTGCTAAAACACAGATGAAAATTCAGACTCGAATGAGCTGAAACAGTAGCAGTAAATTGAGGAATTTCTTGCCTGCAGAGGAAGAGACATTCATTGTCTGATTGCCCTAAGAATCTGAACATGATCAGGTCAGACAGATCTGCCCATAAACTTACTGTTTTATAAGATCCCAACTAGTACGTCTGAAACAGATTTTCTACAAATTTTCTCTCTAAAAAAGCAATGTTAAAAAAGACTGCACTTTGTATCTCAGCCTTGCCTCTAATTATTTCAGTTTCTCTTTGTGTGTTTCTCTCTTCTGATCCAGGTTACAGCTGTAGCTGAGACATTATTTTGTTAACCCAGAATCTTACAGGGTCAGCAAACTCCTCATGCCTGTGTCACCTTGCAGAATTTTATCTTTGGGTAATTTGTGAATGGATGAAGAGCAGAAATATTACTTAACATCAAATATGGATTAGTTTGACTGCTTCTTGAAGAGTGTTATAAGAAAAGAGTTTAATTCTGCCTTCATTCCTGTACATTTTAAACATCTTTTAACACATTACCCAATCTGGTGTCATACAGACTTTTAACTTGAAGGCTTTTCAAATGCAAGTGATGGCAAACATGTTTCAGCTCTATAATTGCTTTCTCTGCTTTGTCAAAACTAGTGACAGAACACCAGTCCCATAGCTGATAGTATTGATATTAAAATGTGCTGTAAAATTTGGTTTTTTATGCTAGTGATTCTTGTTACCCTGACAAGTGATTATTTCAGCATGAGCCTGTTATTTTGGCTGCGAGAATAATTCCTGAAAGTTACCAAAGTGCCCACAATGGACAAAATATGCTCTGCTTTCAGTTTGGCCTCTCGCTTTTTAACTTTTGGTTTTATTTCATGAGGCAATGGTAAAGAAGATTATTTAGTATTAACAATTACAAAAATATTCTGTTTTCAATCCAATGCTGTATTTTATTTTGATGGCCTTTTATAATTATCTCCAGCTGAATACAGTTAAAATATTTTTAATTGTACATATTTTGCTTGAAAAAACCCCCACATTACTGTGTGGAATATAAGAAATCGTTGCTGAAAAGGCTTCTTCAGTCTAAAGTCCTTAAGTTTTAGACAATGTTTTCTATTCCCAACACACTTAAACACTTGAATGGTGTTCCCAGAACTTTGTACTCAAACTACGCTCCACTGGCAAACTGGTGATCTCAGCACAAATGTGAACCAGACACACAAATCTCCCTCAGATCTGCTGGATTCTGGCACGTTGAGAGAGAAATCATCAATAATACCCATCGATGCAAAGTCTACCTGGCAGTCAGCAACCCCTGGTGCCCCTCAGGGATCGGTGCTGGGATCACAACTGTCTAATGTCTTCATTAACCATTTGGATGACGGGACAGTGCACTCCTACCAGGTTTGCAGAGAACATAAAACTGGGAGGAGCTGGGAACCTGCTGGGTGTCAGGGCAGCCTGTCAAAGGGCCCTGAATAGCCTAGAGAAAGGGGCTTTGGGGAATATATTTCCTGCACCTGGGATGGAATGACCCCTCACAACCCAGACAGGCTGGAGCCAGCTCCGGGAAGCAGCTCTGCAGAAAAAAATCTGAAGGTCCCGGTGGACAAGTTCACAACAATCAGCAGGGTGTCCTTGGATCAAAGAAGCCTAAGAGGCTTCAACCTGGGCTGTATTTTGTTGCCAGCAAGTTGAGGAAAGTGATCATTCCCTCCTTTGACACTTGTGAGACCTCTCTGTTGACAGTTAACCTGTGCATGACAGGACAATAACAGCAAGAAAAACAATTTAATCAACTCGGAGACTGTTGGCCTGTCTTCAACAGGTTTTAAGATTTTTAGGATACATTTTAAAGGCAAGAAATGCTGAAGTGATGAATGGACAGTGAGATAACATATTGTATCAGGTTATGAGTACCACACCCTTCAGATTATTCCTTTGAAAAGAAATTCCAGGTAGTTTAGACCTGCTGTGTTTAAATGACACTTTTATTTTTTCAGTTTGAGGGAAACATTTAGTGCAATAAGTATAAAGCAGCAAGGGATCTGATTAAACCAAGAAACTGATAATTTGTGCCAGAAAAGGAAGGCTGAAAATTGGTTCCTAGCTGGTCTTGTCAAGGTCTGAAATTAGGACTGCCTCTCTTTAATATTTAATTTTGCCATTGTCATTAAAAGATACAGGAGGTAATATTTGTCAGTGTCAAAGGTGGGAGATGTTATCAGTATCAGAGAAGACTGAAATAACCTACAGAATGAAATGAAAAATCTTGGGGATGACAGCATAGGAACTGGATGACATTTAATTGCACAGCATGTAAAGCCATGTATTTAAGGACTTGCAGGCAGCTGGAAATGACTAAGGAAAAAATCTGGACATGCTGGCAAATCACTCCCACTCTGGCTGGTGAGTCAAAGGGGTATGAGGCAGCTGTGCAAGAAATACAACGCAACAAAAGGCTGTAATTTTTACTGATTCTTTTGATGCTTCTGGATTTCCTACCAGAGAGCAACCCTGAGTACTATACAGCTTTTCAGAACCAACGTTTTAGGTTTTAGACACTTTTTGTTTCCCATATAGGTAACAGCAAATGAAAACTGTGTGTGTGTGCACAGAGGAAGAGGGATGGAAAAAGAGGAAAGATAGGGGAAACACTGAGGCATAAATATAATCTTTAGGGCTGTGATTTCCTGTTTGAATGAACAGCCACTAATTCCAGAAACCTGTCTAAAGACTGCTTCTGAAAGCTTTCAGCAATGAATTCCATTAAATAAGGTGGTGGTGGTGGCCAGCCTCTTCGCGAACGAAGAACCGGGGAAGGTCTTTCCACCTTCCAGCCTGCGCATTGGATTTTTTAGGTGAGACACAGTGTGCGCAGAACTGAGCCCACCCTTTAATCCTGAGGTTCATCTGCCGGGGCCAAGCACGCTTGGACGGTGGCAGCGAGGTCCTCAGGACGTAGATGGATTGCCTTTACAGGCTAACGAGCTCCATCTGCCCGGGGAGGGGCCCCGGTGGTGTAGAGGAAAACACACTGCACTGTCACTGCAGAGACCCGGGATTAAATAAGGTACTACTGCAGTTAATGCTTTTTAGAGGGATAGCAGGTGATGCCTTATCAGCTTCTTTCCCCAATGTTGCGGTTTCTATGCCAGACCTATAGCAAAGATGCTTGAAGGATTCACGCCATGTTGTTGTTAGGCTGTGAAAGCCAGAACTTACAATTTTCTTACGTTGAATCACATTAATAAGTTCTCTTATTCTGCTCTGATAGTTTCTTATTTTATTATTATATACATTATTAACTATGCTAGCAGCAGGACATAACAAATGCAAAATACTTGTTCAAGAACACTACTGTTTTCAGCAGGGAATAATTAAGAATGCATGTCAATAACATTTAGGATTCTAATGAATAAAAGATAACTCATGCAGGCAACTCAGAGACCTGCATAATTTTCTCCAAGGAGGTTAAAATGCATGATGAGAGCCTAATTCATCGGGAGGCACTTTTGGGTCATATATTTCAATAGCAGACAAGGTGTGATCAAGGTTCAGGTAACATATAGGTTTGAAATGTCATCTTTCCTGCAGGAAGCCTTCAAAAGGATGTCATAAATCTTCACTGCAATTCACTTGAAAAGCAGAAAATACCTTAGAGAGGTGGAATTTTAGACCTTCAGAACTTAGCAAACAGGACATGTATCAAACCCAGAAACTTTACCTCTCATTCATGGAAGTACTGATTGCATTTTCCCAGCTGGATCTGAGCTGGTAAACAAGTGCTAAGCACAACTGTGCTCCATCCCCACAACAGAGACATAATGAAAGCAGGAAAGAATATGACCATCAAACTGGCTTTCTTTCAGACCCTCCACCATTCCTCCATTTCTCCTAATTGCCAGATGCAGCTCTTTAGTTTTGTATCCCCAAATTGCCTTGATTTTATTTTCCTAGAAAAATAACGAAGGACAAAATGTGTTTCTGTGGCTCGGTCCATTCAGACCATCTGTCTCATTTGGTTTAAACTTTGCTGCCTACAGCAAGTGTAGGATGTAGCAGCATTGTCTTAATCTTCTTGGATTCCACACCACAATACTGTGACAGTTTGTCTAAAAATGACTCCTGCCTCTTTAGTACACTTCATTTCAACTGGCATTCTGCATGTATTTTGGGGACAGGGGAGTAAGATCATGATTGTGGTGAGAGAAAACAACGAAGAAAGCAAGTGCAAGCGCTGTGATGGTACAGAACAGAGGCTTCAGATAACCTGGACTGAAGAGGCAAGCCGGTACATGGATCAGCACACAGTGCTGCCCCCAAAACAGCACATCTGAAAATTGTCAGAAATTTCTAACACACAAAGCACAAACAAGATTAGTTTGTTAGTTTACAATTTTTAGATGCCTGTCCCTCAGTCACTTCGATAAAAGCACATGTTGCAGTGCAGTTGATGTCTCGGCCCCTCCTGGCAGAGCCTCTTCCCTTACACAACTCCAGCTGAATGGTTTTTCCAAATTTCAAAAAAAATTCCTCTTAAAAGCTTGAACCAAACCTAGAAAATAGTTTTGGTTAGATTCCAACTGCCTGTCCCTACTAAATGAGCAGACAGTAGCAGGGACTCCAGTGTGAGGCACTCTGGGGTTTCAGACTGATATTAGGATGTGGGAGGTACCCAGGCACAGCCAGGCCTCTGGTGCAGACCGAGGATGTTCAGAGCTGGTGCAAGCACACAGAAGAAATCAGAGGCTTTGTATGGCCCATTTTACTGCCTGTAGAATGAGAACAACGATTTTTCTGCCACTTTTTGACAGTGTTGTTCAAAATGCTTTTCATCTCGCAAATGTGCCCGCCTGGCAGCCCCCTTTGCCTTTACACCTGCAGAGACAGCAACGAACCAGCTCCACTCCCATTCCGAGCTGAACTGAGCTACAACAGAGCTCCATTTAAGGCAGCTTTATCCTCTACCTCTGTGCTGCTGCCAGGACTACAGTGGAGAGACTGGGTTTGGCTAGTTTGGTTCCTGTGATGGATGGGCACAATGAAAGCTCTTCTGCCCCTCTGGGTGATTCTTTCCCCATCAGCAGAGCTGCTTTCCTAAGGCAAGCCCTTTCCCTTAGCCCACTACCATGTCATATGTACACAGCTTGGTTTTCTTCCTTTTATTCTTGCCACCCCATTTCCTTCTCTTTCTTCTTCCTGTTATGATAGAGACTAAATTTCTGTGTCCAATCCTGCAAGCTGTGTTTTTCTAAAAGATGATGACTATTTCACCCACGGGCAGTGATGTGAATTTAAGCTGCTGATCTCCTGGCTCCAGGGGCGTCCAGATTTCTGGAGCTAGCTGGTGCATTTCTGAACTTTGCAAGCTTCCATGGATTTAGAAAAAAACCTTAGAAACATTATCATAGCAAACCCTACATTTAAATGCCAGGAAGTGAGCCAAAATAGACCTACAAGCATTACTTTAAACCCCTCGATTGACATGTTTGTTTAAAGTCGGTATTCTTGGTGCTGCTTGGCCACAGGAGATGTAATTAAAATAGTGTTTCTGACAGAGAAAACAAAACCCTTCAAGTTGGTGTCCCTTACCCACATTCACTACCTGCAATTACTTAGCCCAAGGAATATGTGAGGATGCTTTTACATCGGAGCTTTTGAGGGTATTTTTTAAAGAGCAAGCATGTGGTGAAGGTATATCAGGCAATTTGATGCAGTAATATTGTCTGATCTCCACCAACCAGACTCTGCAACCAGCAGCGGGAAACAGGGCATCAGCTGGCAGCTCTAAATTCGTATTCCAAAGGCTGAGGTACATTTTACAAGCCATCTGTGGCCTGCCCTCATGGGGGGACAGAAGACACACAGGAGTGCTTTGAATTCTAATGTGTGCATTGACTTCCCGGTGCCCTCTGCACTGGCACTCTGTTTCTCTTCACACTCAAAGTTATTTACTTCATACTTGAAAGTCCAGCTAAGGATCAACACTAAGTCATCACTGTTCAGCTGAGATGCAATGCTTTGTCATATCCCCCACCATATCCCATCAACTCTCCCTTTTCCTCCCGTTCTTTGAGCAGGCAGAGTTTCTTTCTTGGAATTAAGAACTTAATGAGGATGAAGAAAGAGGCTCTTTGCCAAAAACAGAGTTAAGGAGGTGCCAGTAGTGAGAACTGCTACACAGCAGAGATCTTGTGATATCATTTACCAGGGGCCAAGCAGTAACTTACTTGATTTCCCTGTCTTTTCACTGACAAATCCAGGGAAATTGTGTAAGATTTTCCACTCTGACCATTTCCCAGAGACCCATTCAAAGGAAATTGTTACTACTCCTGAAAAATATTCTGCAAATCCCAAATAGGGAGAGGATGACGAGAGAGGAGCTCCACTACAAGCAGAATAATTACGTTAGACTTACCATGGTGCAAATGAAGTCAGTATTTGGCCCTACGCCTTTGTTTTAAGGATGCAAGTCCAAATTTCTTTCTGCAAACAGCACTTACAGTACTTTCCAGCAAATTAGGCAACATTCCAGGGCTATACTTGCATTTACTGGAAACCATCCCTTAATTCATGGTAAATGAAGGACTAAAAATTATGGTCAGGTCAAGAGACAGAAGGTCTGAGGTGCACTTCAGAATGTAGATCAATAGCCAGAAAAATTCAAAATAGACTCCCAGCTAAGTGTCAATACAGATTTTCCTTGTGAAATGAGTAAAGCGCTGCTCTATTGGCAAACTCATTATTCACTACTTAGCAGATGCAGTAATGACTTTAGGCAAATGTGAATATTGAACCTGAAAGGTCCCAGCACCATAAGTAGGAAAGGAGCATAAATGACAGTCGTGTTATGTTGTAGCCCCTCAGAGGGCCAACAGAGCAGAAAACAGGAACTCAGAATTTCAGCAAATTGTTCTCCTAAAGCAGAGCTGCTCTGAAAGTAGAGGGGTGGAAAGTGAGCAGAAAAAAAGCCCTGTGAAGTTCCTTTCCTTGTTTACCATGACTTTGTTTCTTTGAGGGAGCAGGGGCCCTGTGAACACGACATATTTCTAGTAACGTGCAGGGGTGGATGGATTGCACACATTCCTATTTCCCTGCTACAGCAGTGATGGGGGAAAACATGAACCAGGGCTTCCTCCATAGGAATGCCAAGCTAAGGAAGAAGTACAGCACGGGAAAGACACAGGAATTCTGCATGAGACATGCTACTGCACAGAACTGCAAATTGTATTTCATCAGCCAGTGCCCCCTGTTTTGTTTAACAGCCTGAATAGCTGCCTAAGCAGAGCTGGGCTATTCCAAGAGACAGGGGTTCTGACAGGTCACAGCAGGTTCAAAGCTTCTCAGAAGAGTAGGACAGACTATTTTGCTGGCTAAAAACCCCTTTGAGAAGCAAAGCCTCAGTGCTGTGACAAAGCAGGTTTGGGGGGGGCAATGAGATAAGGCCAACAGAATTTTGTGGAATGGAAATGGTCAGAAGGGTTTAAGAGGAAATGGGAAATGACAAGGATTCAGTTAGGACCTTGGGATAAGCCTCAGAATGGTGAATTGCAGAGTCAGTCCATAAATTTTCAGACAAGGGCTTTCCCCATCAGCAAGATTTGTAGATTTTGTAGAAGGCTTTAAATGATTTGAGTAATATACCTGCTTCTCCTGGAGATCCAGCTCCTCGCTCTTCATTGACAGTTCTGTGAGCAACAAAAACTCTTTCTTCACCAGCAATGTCCTGAGAGGAGCTGTGGCTTGCTCTGTAAATTGAGAAAAAGAGTGGGGCTAGGAGGAAGGTATCTGCCCATTTCCCAAAGTACCCTCTCCTTCTTCTGGGGTCATAACTGGCTGCTTTGTGCTAATCCCAGTCTCCTCCAGCACAGGAGACAATCTCCCACCAGCTACACTGCCAGCTTCTTTGACAGGGCTTTAAGCTGTTGAAGTGGTAAATTACTCAGCCTGATAACCTCTCCCCAAAAGTGGAAGCCACTCTGCTGTGTTTCAAACAACAAAAACATTTCTTGGGAAGATGAGAAAGTAACAGTTTATCAAGACAAGATGAAGGAGGGAGCAGGGTCTTTGTGAGGAAGCTGACTCTGGAAGACAAATATAGAAATGTCCTTTTGCACTATGGATATGGATATAAGGGAGAATGCAGGAGGCCAGTCTCTTCCTTTATGAGACCAATTTGCATTGATAGGAAGTGAGAACCAGAATTCTGTCCATTTTTCTGGTTTTTGGTTTTTGGTGTTGTGTGGGGTTTTTTTGTTGTTGTTGTTTTGTTTGTTTGTGGTTTTTGTTGTTGTTGTTGTTGGGTTTTTTGTGGTTTTTTTGTTTGGTTGGTTGGTTGGTTGGTTGGTTTTTTTAGGAGTTGGCAAATCTATGGATCCTTAATAGGATTTGTAGTAATCAGACCTTAACACCTCCTTAGTCCACTGTGCCTGAGCCAAGTTAAGATGTTGGTGTTCTTATAGAAAAACACTGAGCACGAAGGAACACATAAGCAAAACTTAACTGAGCAATTCCTCTAATCCCCTGGTAAGTCAAAACTGGACTTCTAGTTGTGTAAGGCATCCAGCCCTTTTGCTTGAAGTAGAATAGAGTTCTCTCATGTGAACAGTTTATTTCTCTCCCATCACTCAGTGTAAAATAATTTATAAATTATAACTATAAATTTATAAAGATACAGATTAACTGGCTAGTGAGATAAAAATCTCAGTTCTTCGAAGTGCCACATTTGAGCCTCTTCTATTTCAAGCCTGGGGGAAAAAAACACTGAACAATCAATTTCAATGGCATTAACATAGGCAGAAGTTCCTATCACAACCACTAGCACCAATTCCCAAAAACAACATCCCTCTGCCAAACATTTACATATTCTCAGACCAACAAACAACTTGTAGGGAAAACTGAAGCGGCTCAAGACCACTCCAAATTCTGTCCAGCTCTTATTTGTTTGTAATTGTTGCAATATGGCACAGAACTGTCCTCAGAAATGTTAAATGGGAATATAATTTCACAATAGACTAAGAGAGGCTGCTCTGGAAGAAGCTGTTGTTTTAATGGCATCTGATTTACTGTCATGATGGGAATGTGTTGCAGATCTTGGCCTGTGTTCAATTTAAAACTGGAAACACCAGGACTACAACTAATTTAGCTCAAGGCAAGCTATAATAAGCTGTACCTTCTAAAAGTAGTTATTTGTACGATGTGTGAGGGGGAACCTTGCAGTTTGTTACAACCCTACTGAGCAGAGAGTTGGGAAAAAAAAAAAAGAAAAGAAAAATGTGCACAGGGAGGAACTCCCCCAGCCTCCACCTCCCTTTGCGATTGCCAATCCTTGCATGCAAATTTTTAGTGTTTTTTTGAAGGTCATGCCATGGAAAAACTGAATGGGGCTGCTTTTGTGGTCTCCTAAAAACCACAGTGTATATAATAACCATTGCTTCATCACTGTCATTTCCTTTGCACACCAGCTACTGTTCAGCTCTGCTTAAAAAAAAAAAAAAAAAAATCAAGCATCCCACCTCATGTGTCACTGCTTCAGTGGACTTCTGATCACTTGTTTATAACCTTTTTCTGTGTCTTTCTTAAATGCACAAGCAAAACATGCCGTCAATAGGATCAGGGGCAACCTTTCGTGTTTTCAGGATGAGCTAAGTGCTAACTAACGCTTGCCTGCCCTGCCTCCCTGTGGTCAGCGCTCCCCATGGCACATCACAACGCGAACCTCCGACAGGTTAAAGCAAACCATCAGTCCCGCAAGGGTTGCCCGAGAAGCCTTTTGAACTCTGCGCTTGACAAACTGAATCAAAATCATTCGAAATTACCATAATAATCTTTCAGAGTGAGGCTTATCAAAGGAATAATTATATAAATTATATAAATTTTATAAATATCTTCGTTAAAATTTGATTAAATTTCTCCTTTTCCAGCCTAAAGCACGTTTCTAGCACTGTTGTGTTCACGTGTGCATTTCAGGACAGGTTAAAGGGTGTTTTTTATATTCAAAGAATACTAACAAATTACTGTAAATACTGAAACACTTTGATTGGACACTTAAGAACAATTTTCAGTATTCACATAAAATATTCACTTGTATTTAGAACATTCTCAAAACTCCCCAATTCTCTTGGCCCACTGGCCCTTGAAATGTAGCTCACAAAGGGTGATGACCTATGCAGCTGAATTTTCAGGGTTTAAATACCACAGATGGCTTTTAATATTTTTAACAACTCTTGCAAGATCTGAGCTCGGTCTCACTTCTCTACACCACTAGAGGGCAAGATGTTCTCGTAGAACTGCTTTAAAAAAAAGACATTAATTTTAAAAGTACATAAACTTTCCTGGAAACAAGAAGATTACAAAAATAAGAAAAGGAAATATTATAGTCCCCAAAACTTAGACAAAAAAATAAAAAAAGGTGTCTTTGGAAATCATATGATATCGTCTTTAGCCTGAGCTCACAAGTCTGCGTTTTTCAACTATTCTGGAGTTATCACACTAGAGCAAAATTCTTCTCTAACAACAAATAAATAACAATGCCCTGTGGGATATATGCCTGCCTGAAGTTCAGGAAAATAGTTTTAGTTCACAATTTTTTGTTCTTTGCTATTGAATTAATGCCCAAAATATCAATAGGCCACAAATAAACAGAGCTTCCACACAAAATCTCCTGTTAATGTAGAGTCTAAATCAGATCTGCACAGGTGTAAGGAGGGTTTTTTTCCCCCATGTTTTTATTAAGTGTTTGTTTAAAGGGCCATGATAAATGAAGAAAGGGGGTTTTTCCTCCCCACAGATTCACACACATACACACCTCCAGCATTTGGCCAGCCTGAATTTCACCAAGCCTCGCCTTCAAGTGTTCTCTCAGCACTGCAATCTGAGAACATCTGTCCTCTGCACAAGCACTTTAAGGTTCTAACACTTGTGAGTATCATGTTGGTTTTGCTATGTGGGGACATTTGGAAGGACCTGTGCTGGCACTATCATTCTGTGGTGCAGTATTTTCCATGTAGGGGTGACCCACCAGCTACTTGCAGTGAAATACAGGTGCCATAAGTGTCACCACTTCCAGGTCTTTCCCATTTTCCAGTGGATTGCCATTTTAAATTGCCATTTAAAGCACAGCTTTTCCTGCAGACCCCAGAGGAAAGGCAAGCAGGAGAACTCTGTCACAAATAGGTTTAAAGCACCCTCAGGCACAAAGTGCAACACAGAGCCAAGGTTACACTTAGCTCTGGGGGATGAATTCTGGGATGGTCATGTCTTTCTCTTGCATTAATGATCCTTCCCAGATTGAATTATTTAAGGACTATTATCTCACTTACAGAGAGCTAATTTAATATTAATTCTCAGAATTGATTATGCATTGCAGTTCCTGGGCAAAACTTGTCTCTTCTTTCTTAACATTCTAGATAAATACTAGGTGGCACTCAAAATTGCTGCAAGAACCTTTTTAAAGCCAAATAAACATTAGCTTGGACAGTAATATCCTTACTGAACAGCTCTCCTACAATTTATTAGGACATAAATGAAACATGACATTTTTATACTACATTACTTTCAGCACTGACTAGATTTGAGTTTGTTTTTGATTAAAAAACAAACATAACATGACAATATTTCTCTTTCTAGGACTTTATAATCCTTTCCTAGAACTGACTGACACAGAATGACTGAGCTTAAACATCACAGCAAGGCACAGAGGCTGAGAGCTGCAATGGAACAGGGAGATATAAAACACTGAACAACACTGATGAGTGTCACGGATCCATCGACTCTCTGGGCAGAGTAAGAGTCTGTTTTACCTAAAAGCAGAGCAACAGGTTCCTACCATTTGTTTACACATTTCTCCTAAATTTTCATGTGTCAACTTGAAAACTCCGAAGCAGAAAATGTGAATGGAGACTGAGAAGTGAAGTGTAAGGATCTAAGGATGTATTTCCAAACAACACAATTCAAAATAAATGAGAAAAACTGCAAGTGGCACCCCCAAGCTGTTCTTAATCTGAGTCTATCTAGTAACCACACAAGACCATGAGACTCTTTCAGTGCTTTTGTAAGTGCTTAAGAATCCAGTAAAAACATTATAACATCTATATATGTTCCTTATCCCATTTATGTAGTTAGGAAAGAAATAAAACAAATTATAGTTTGCAGGTAGGACAAGCTATAGCGTTAATATAGATGGTGCAATAGGGAGCAGATACTGGTTTAGAGGACAGAGAAAGCCATAAACAGAAACAAGGAGTGGAAAGAATGTTCTTTCCTGCCTTGTCTTTCAGTGACCCGTGACAGCATTTTGTTGAAGTCAACAATGGGGCTGAGATCTTGCCAGAGCAGTCTGAAGGTAAGTGATAACCAGACCAGGAACAAGGTCTGCAGCCAAAACACTTGGTTATCTCTCCTTCCCATCAAGGTGATAAAAGCATTGACGATTTCTAAATCATCCTCAAGCCAGCCAGGATTCCAAGTACTTTTGACAGAGGTACCTACTATGTTGTAGAGTAAGAAAGATCATTTTATACGTTCAGCAGTAACTCCTGAAGGCAAAAGGTTAAATTCTTGCAAAATTATCATGTAATTTTTAAACGGGTTGGCTTTTTGAATTCATGTAAGAGAAGCTTTGAATACACAGTTGTATTTATAGGTGCAGGTATAACAAAATCCTGTAAAACTCTTACACCTAAAACATCTGGCTATCCTAATTAAAATAAATTGATACAGTAAAGGAGCTAAACAATTAGATGCTGGGACTCCACATGGAACTGGGAACAGAGTAGTGATTTAAAGTGTTTCCTCTACAAAATAAAATTGCCCTATATTTTTACCTCAAGGAGATGATGAAGATAGGCCAATAAATACTTATGGATATAGATGAAGTAGTGAGAAACCAGTGGCAATTAGTAACTCAATACCTATCACCTATCCTGGAAATTTTTCCTCCAGTGCTACCTAAAATATTTATCATGATCTTAAGGATTGAGTCCTCACTGAATTGTTTCTTCATTCCTTTTCCATAATCAATGTGAAAACAGTACAGTGATTTTAGTCATTAGTCGGAATTTCCTTTCTTATGCTTTTAGTTTCTCTGTGTCCACATATGAAGTTCTACAGAGACTTTGAACATGTAAAAGTAAATCCAGAGCTGCAGATTAAGTGCAGTTTCTCTCTTTTCTCCATCCTAAATAATGAA
Organism: Empidonax traillii; assembly: GCF_003031625.1. Lineage (NCBI taxonomy): Eukaryota > Metazoa > Chordata > Aves > Passeriformes > Tyrannidae > Empidonax > Empidonax traillii. Next base: position 76,864 of record NW_020956340.1, on the reverse strand, counting down.
AAAAAAAAAAAAAAGTATTCTAATATAAATAAATGCTTAGCTTCTGAAAAAGTAATAGAAGAATTGTAAATATATAAGAGTAAAAAATGTGTGTACAGAAGTCATGGAAGGACTATCTTAGGGTTAAAGATAAGGAAACATTTACCAGTTTTTACTCTGTCACACTGTCCCATGAGGTTTTTCAAGTAAAATCTCAAAAGTCTTTTCAGACGAAACGTTGCTGCTGAAAACTCTCAGTAAATCACTGGTTTGTGATTGTGGGATCCTTACTGGAATCTGGGCAGGCAGAAAGGAGGTGTAGCTGAAACCCTGAAAGGTTGTTAGCCACAATAAATGTAATCATACAGAACCAGTGTCTTTGGAAAGCAGGAAGGGAAGCAATGATTGATCTTCCAGATTTGTATCAAGAATTAGGACGTGAAGCAAGACTTAATTTATCAGAGATATGCATTGGTGTCTTCTCAATGGAAAGTGGCCTGGAACTGCTACAGATGCCCCTTCATATCTTCACTGGGCAGTCAGCCTGCGTAGAGTGTGTTAGAATGATCAGGTGCAATGAAATTGTAGGTGTGGGCAGCGCAGGGAAGAGGCCTGGATTGAGATAAATCCTATTTATTCCAACTTAGTAAAGTTTTCCATTTAAATTGTTTCTTGTAGTAGTGGTAAAGGAAAACACATCTGGGATAATAAGATGTATGTTAGTCCCATGAAAGGGTTGAAGAATTTTCAGTATTTGCTAAATAACAGGCCCTGCATTGATAAGAACAAATGGGATTTACTTCTCTTTACAGAGCAGTGTTGTTGGGATAATTCCCCTACCAGTGCTTTTGTGAGTGGTGCTCTGAACAAGCTGGTCTTAATGAGCTCTGGCTTGTTCAGGTGTCCTACTTTGAGCTTCTCTGGCCATGAGACTGAGCGAATCTTTTAATTAAACACTTGTTTTTATAATTCACTGACAGATTTCCTAGGGACTGCTGGTACTAAGCTCCTTTCTAGCGTATTACTCATACCTAGATCAGAGAGATAATTGATGCACAGCTCCATCGAGACAGACTGTGCAAACAGAGATGACTTGCACTTTTAGTGGTGCAGGGTCCTGTTCCTTACACAGAGTGCTGGGTGCTGCTTCCATACCACAGAACAGCCCTAAAGCTAGATGTCCTGTTTATGTAGGATACTTTCACCAAAAAAACATCCATTATCTTCCAGGTACCTCATCAGGTGGACTGTCCTGCTGGGGAATAGTGAGGTAGAGAATGTGTCTCACCACTGGCACTCATAAGGAACCAGCCACTTCAAGTACAGCAACAACACTGCTGCTACTGCCAAGCACTGATGTAAGGCCCTACAATACAGGAGGCATAACTGCTGCCTAATTCAATCTGAGTAAGTCTTTAGATGCTTTTCTGCTTCCTATATCTGAATCAGAGGAAATAAAGTTGTGTGAACATCTGGGTTTTTTCCTAGGATTCTGATATCTGAGTGAATATAAAGAGAAATAACATTTTGGAAAGTATCATTTTGCTGCCATATAAATCCTTGCTTTGCCCACACCTTAAGTACAGCATGCAGTTATGGTCTCTGCAAGACACAAATGCATTGAGAAAAAGTAAACAGAAGTAAAACTAAAGAGATCAGAAGGATGTGTGGTACTGATTCTTGGATGTGCATAATTTCCTACATTGTTCCCGTGCAGTTTTTGCAGCCAGTGCCATTGTCCTCTGTTCTGTAACAAAGCAGGGGGGGTTATTTACTACTTTGCTTGACAATCCCACAAGCACAAGATTAACATTTCTAAAATCCTTCCCTTTCTCTGTTCTGTTTGTTTTATGTGTTTTTCCTAATGTAGTTTATCTTCTATGGTACCTGACAATGGTCTGCCTGTGATTGATGCAAACTAGCATGGTTGCTTCATGAAAATTACATCTTATTAGCTTAAATCAATTAAAAAGATCAGGGAGTTCTAAAACTCTTCCCATTCAGTCTCCCTGAAAATATTTTCTCTTCTGGGACTACGTGCCTCAAACATTGCTTCCTCCATGTTTCTCTGTGGAGAAATCCAAGCAAAATAAATGGAAGTTGTCTATACACAATGCTTCCAAACATTCAAAATAAGCAGATCTTAGGCTGTTTGTTCTAATGCAGGTAAGCAACTCTATAAGAAGGTAATGAAAATGTTGGAGTAAATTGATTTATTTCCCCTGGACCAACAGTGTCCCTTTCATTTGTGTTCATGTAAGTTCCAGTATCTAATATTAATTACTCAGGTGGAAAAAGGGCAGAAGAAGACAACTGGCTGAGCTGAAAACCTCTCCCATAGAAGTGATACTGAGTGTCACTGATTTGATCTTGAATAGACTTGCTCTTGCTTTCTCTAGAATATGCATTACAAATATGTCTGCAAATCTGAGGAAATCTGATTCTGCTTTCGAGAAGCTGGATAGAAGAAATGAAAGATTCACCTGCACAGAAGTGGATATTGTACAGGCAAGTGGGATCCAGCTCCATCACTTTCTCAATGCCTTTCTCAGTGCTTGCAGCTCTACCAGCTTCTCTTTCTGTTCTTCCACACTGCACCCAAGTGAATGGTTTTCCTCAGAGCTGGCATGAGCCCTTCACTGATGAACATTCTTCACAAAAAGGAATTGTTCTGCTAAATTTATGACCTTTCTTAAAGACACATCTGTTTTACTTTTGAAAAAAAAGAAAAAGAATTACAGAAAAGTTTGAGATCTAAGATAGGCCTCCTTACTTCTGAAGGTCACATAACTGATTTTCTTGATTTAAAAGTGGTGGCTGCAGTAAATTAAAATATCTGTAAGGTTTCAGGGTTTGTATCAATGAAGCAGGAAAACAAAATACAGGGTAGTTGTCAAGTGAATCATCCAGAGATTCTCCAGCCAGGACTAGATTTATGAACACTAGAGGAGATTCTGCTCTCCCTTAGGCAACAGCTCAGGTGCAAGAAGTGATGTATGAAATCCAATTACCCTGAGCTTACAAATCCCATAGGATCAGTCATAAAATTATACTGTCTTTTTGACTGTTCATCCTCCTAACTGGATTAATTTTAGTGGCTCAATTTTTACCCCCTCCCCCTCAAGAGTACCCACATTAAAATGCACAGCTATGAATTACATGAGTAGGCCAAATTCAGCACTGTGAACTGGCCATTGCCTCCACAGTTACTAGAAGTCTGCAACAGCTGAGAATGTGGGTCACTAACTATCCTCCATTCATTTAAAGTTGTGTTATAAAACAGATAAGACAATATTGAAAAACAATTTGGGGAGTTGTTTCATTTGTGGGGTTTTTTTTTCCCTAATGTGTTAGCTTTCTCTACCACTGCTGATCCTACTCTGGAATGAAAGTGTTTCACAGAACAGGGCATCACACCTGAATTAGGCAAGTCATTTAAATGAGCATCACTGCAATGGCTGCTGAGTGCACCCTGACCACTCTGATGTGGCATTGTAACTGTGAGGCCAACTTCAGTTCCAGGGCAGCTGAACATCCCAACCTCAGCATCTGGGAACACTGGAAATTTGTGAAGGAAGGTGAAAGGATCAGGTTTGCACACACTGTTTGTTTCAAAGTCCAGATCTTGGGATTTTTTTTTTTTTATTAGCCCCATTTATGCCGCTGTCCTTATTCTGGAAGGAGACTTGCTGATCAGAGCAAGTCAGAAGAGAACCTGTCCCAAAACTAAACATATTTTCTTCTCTGAGAAAGCAGAATCCCCCCCCCCCTGCCCACAGAGTTATCCTACAGACTTTCCAAGTGGAATGATGTGATAAAGGAAGGGATCAGAACAGCCACTGAAGTTCCACCAGGCCTAACTGACCCAACTGCTGGCTGCATCTTGCACCATCTCACATCATGAGGGGATATTTGCAACCACATTTCACCTACAGAGTCAAAAGAAGCAGAGAAAGACAAAGCCTTGTACACATCTAGCCTAAACTGTGTGTTTGTCTGAAGTTTCGTCTCATCCCAGACTCTACTAAATCTTTCTGATATTCTATTCTGATAGTTTCTAACTATTCTGATATTAGGCTTACATTTTTTTGAGCCAAAATCTTCAGAAAAACATGGATAGCACATGAATGGAAGCTTTCCAAGCAGCCATCACTTGGAAAATGACATCTCTGATCCAGATTTCTTTATGACTCACACAACAGGGCTTATATAATTTGTTACTAATATTAGAAATGAACTGCAGGGTTATTTTAAAAAATTGCCTGTTTCCATCTTTATGTAAAAATTTCTGTTAGAGTAACAGAGGGTGTGTATTTTTTCCAATTTCTTGTAAGATAATTCTGTACCTAATACTTCCGAAATACACAAATCCTTTTTCATATATACTCTGATATCAAAGCCCCATGAAGTCAGCAGAAACAAGCCTATTGACTACATGGACTTCAGAGAGCCCTTTCAAAGGGATTTTTTCTGGAGCAAAGATAAAAGATAGATGAAATTACTGTTTTTAAAGAACTTACTGTGCCTTGTGTCTCAGATCTCAAAACATGCTGTCAAATAGCTTGTGACTATCCACATATTTACCCATCAGCTGAAAAAAGTAGCAACTTTCCAAAAGCCACACTCAATAGACCCTCAAGATCTGCTTCGTGGTGGTAGTAGCAGCAATACTATAGTAGTAGTAAATGTCTACTCACCCAGTGCATATTTAGTAGTTCGAGGGTACTGCCACAATGCTTTTGTAGCTGTCTGCTCAATAAGGGCGTTACACACCAGTCTCAGATGTTGCAGTGCTTCTGGTTGTTTCGCTCACCCCAGTCCTGAGGAGCCTTGAAATCCATCACCTTGTGGTTCCACATTGCCTTCCCCAGCACTTCTGATAACACAATTGGCTGGTTTTCATTAAATAATTTTTAAAGAACTTATACAACACATAATTTCATTACTGCTTTTAAAAGGGCTCCAGTTTTCAGCCCTGCCCCGCTGCAAGGCAGCTTGAAACACTCAATAAAGCTTATCCCTGTCTGCTTCTAGTCAGATACATCTCTGCTACAACAAAGTGGTTTTTGGCCCTTTTTACCACAGGATAGGCCTGCTTCCAGCTGAAACTGGGTTCAAAGGGAGTTAGGAAGCAGAGTTCAAAGCTTGGCAAAGAGTAACTCGAAAGCAAGATGGAAGACAAGTCAGGTGAAGGGTGGGAAAAGTACATTAATATTTAATAGCACCTAGAACCAGCCAAAGCAATAGTGTCAGTGTCTCTGTGCTGGTTGGTATTTAAGCACTCAAGATCAACAACCACATTCAATTTGTGTTGTTGTGTATTTGTTTGCTTTGATGGGAAGCTGCAAGGACTTTGATAACTGCCTGAAGAGGAATGTTTCCAGTACAAGTCCTGCTTTGCCTATCAGGAGTTGTCAACACAGCAGTTTTCTTCAGAGCTGTTGCAGGTCAGACAGGGGAAGAACATAAAAGGAGGGGAAGACTACAATATAACTTCAAAATCTCCTTTGGCCTTAACTAGAACTTCTGAATTCCCATGTTGCAGTTTTTTGAAAAATTGATTTTTTTCCCATAACCTCTGTGTGCTTTTCCTAGATAAGCTCAAAGATACATCTCTGGTTGAGAAGCATGCCATCTAACCTCAGAGTGAAATACAGGCTTTACACAAACACGCAGTCCAACTCTTACAGGAACTCACACAACCACAGAGCAATAAAATTCAAGTTCTCAGTCTTAATCTTAAGTTTATACCAGACTCAGAACACTTCTTTCTTCACCTCTGTGATTTTTCTAGGCAGATCAACAACTCTTTCTGTCTCATCTTCTATTCCCAGCAGTGATATTTTCAGCAGAGCTTTTCCCAATGCAGATGAAAGCAGTGGGCTTGTTTAGCACTGCTACCAAGGATTTTCCTCTCAAGGATATCAGCAGCTGTTAGGGTTAGCAAATCCAAAGTTCAGACAACTGCCTCCATAGCATTATAGTTCTCCAAAAATTTCTTTTTGATCTTGAAATCAAACAAGCTAAGCAAAACACTCACTCCTTGCATTGAAGAGCTCTCCATTTTCTCTGAGTTTTACTCAGAAAACACTTTTATGTATAAACTCTCATAATTGCCATGGCCACAGCTCCATAAACAAGTTCTCTCACTGCTTTCCATTAAAAAAAAAAATTCTCTCTTAAAAGGCAAACAATGCAAGGATCATTTACCATCAAGAAAATAAGCCACTGAAAAAAACATGAGAATACTCGATGCTCATTAAAAAAACCCCAAGCAACAACATAGCACTTTGGGCTTCAAACTCTCTGACATTCTGCCCATTCACTATTTGACATTTTCTCTCTGTTTGTGTTACAGAGGTAATAACCAGAGCCCACCCAACTTTAGCCAAGTTACCTCTTCATCACTGCATGTTCTGGCAATTCTGTCTCTTAGGAATTACTACAGTCTATAAAGGTTGTGGGTTCTCAGCACAAGTAGTACCAGCAGAGGAAAACTGCCTTTTAGAGGAGCGATGCAGCACAGACAATAATGAAACATGCAGTGTGCCATCATGGCAGTGACTGTGCAGATAGGACAGGGGAAAGCAGCAAGGGTGGGGGGAAAATCGGGAACAAATCAATGTTTTATCAATGTCCTGCTGAAAAACCTACTAAGTTTGGACCTTCTTTCTCTGAAAGAAGAAAGAACTGTAAGTCCACAAGATTGGGGCAGTGACTATTGTCATGTTGCTGTGCACTTTGCCACCAGCTCAAGGAAGGAACAGACAGAGGCTCCAACCACTCACCTGTCCCACACAGCCCAAATGCTCCTCGTGCAGAACAGCTGGTGAGTCACAGCACAGCCAAGGCAGCAGGCAAGGAGGAGAACAGACAGATAGGGAGGGGAAAAGTCTGAGCTCATCCGTCTCATCTATTTGGAAACACAAGCTGGCCCCCTCTGCTCAACAGGGTTTTAAATTTCTTAGGAAAGCAGAACCTTTTAACTGAAACTAAGCCTTATGGATTTTGCTGATAACAAAAATAGTTTTTCACATTCTTCAAGGTACGTTTCATCCTAACTAATGGTACAGCACTAATCCTCCCCTCCCTTGGCATTTATACCCACCAGAGATCTATTGACAGTGTATTTACACTCAGTACTGCACTACAACTTAGCCAAACTCAAACAGCACTTTATCATTCCTTACTACTCTGTGAGAATCGTAATAAGAATATCTGCCTTGAGACTTAAATTTCCAGCTATCAGACTGGCAGTTTTAATAGCACAATTACAGACTACTAAGACTTTGTTCTGCTAGGTTTAGATATATCATAAATTCAGGCATACTGGGTGCAAATGCATATCTGCAAAAAAGTTTATCACCCAGCTGAAAAGCTAGTCTTGGATTTTTTGATGAAAATTTGGAGACATGCCTTTAATGCTGATCATTAATCAATGTGCAGATCTGACTGTGTGAATTCCCAGAATATGACTCATTCAAAATGCATGTTTTATAGGACTTCATGAAAAGGGCTTCAAGCAATGGAAGGAAAGGTAGAAACAGCCTGCCTTTACTCTGAACCCTCAGGAGTAACTCACCAAGCCTTCCACTAAAGCATCTGCATAGTTATGGCTTTGGGATCAGCAGGTGTGCTTGAACCACTTTCTTAAAGAGCAGAATGGAGGAAGGGACAGACAGGAAGAGAAGAAACATCAGTGCAGAGGTTTTTATTGGCTTAGCACTTACAGAAATGCAGCTTGTCTCCTTGCTCCTGTCAGGAGGTTGGAACAGGAGCTTCTGCCAAGCTCTGTACAATCAGTAAGTTTCCACTCTCCAGCAGCATGAACATGCATTTTTGTCTCCAGGAGGAATGTGAGAGCATCATGTGAATAGGAGTGGTGCAGAGTCCAAAGGGCTCCAGCAGACAAACAGCCACTGATACTGATGAAAGCAGCATACCTAGAGAAGCTGAAAACATCACTGAAAGGAAAAGGAATTTGTTTATCAAGACAAATAGAAGAAAGGGAACTATTGTCAGTCATAACTGCTCCAATTCCAGGTCATGGAAGCACTGAGCACTGAACCATTATTCTGAATCCAGCTGGTTTTATCTGAGAGTAAATGCCAAGAAAGGAGGACAGGCAATGTGTCAGGCCTGAGCTTGACTGTTACACTTCTCCCTGAAGTCTCTGGAAATTTAGAACTGCCTAAAAGCTGTCCTCCTCTTTTATAAGATCTATTAACTTAGCTCTTCAATATGCCAAAACTGAAAGTTCACTGGTTAGACTCCCTGCATCTAATTCTCACTATCATGTTCTCTTTCTTGTGTGTGTGTTACAGCTTCTTAAAATAATAGGAAATTGTTATGGCAGCCACTGCACTCTTGAAACAGCTTTCTAATATAATGTATTGTGGTTCCTGTCGGAGCAAGAAGCTTTCATCAATACCAGACACAAAGCCTTGTCCTGCGGGATTGATCCTGTAGTGGATGGCTGAGCTAAACTGTCTTATGGCAGGCATTTCACACATTTTGCCAGAAGTATATTTCATATACAAATGCCAAATGCATTTTTGGATGATAATTTAATCATTTCAAAGGTTACTACTCATTTCCTTCTGAAGTTCATCATAACTATTTGACAGCATTTGTACTATCATTCCAACCTGTTAGTCTGAAGCACTTTCATTGAGAAGCAACATTTACCTGTAGAGGCATTCCCTGATGTCCACAATGAACTGCTCCCAGAGTGTTGTAAAAAAGCAATTTTGGCCTTGTTTCTTGAACACCCTCTCAGTAACAGAAGAGGAATAACTGGGCATTCTGGTGGTGATTTGAAAACCTCTCATCAGTCTTGAGTAGTAATGGTGCTACTGACAACCAATTGTGGTGAATGTCATCATTCTTGACTGATGACAGCCCTGCTTTTAAAGACCCTGGGGTTAAGCTGCTGAGCAAGGTTTCTGCGGCATGTAGATCCTTCTAACTGAGTATAGATGGTTTAGCACCTCACCAGCATGTTAGGACAGGCAGAAAGGCAGCTCAGGTTCGTGTCAGTTAAGATGATGGCACATTGTTTGGTATAATGAGAGCTCTAACAAGAACCACAGTAGTGTTGCCCCAGATTCTGGAGTTTACTAATTACCCACAGTGCCTCTTTGCCTCCATATATAACATGAAGACTGCAGGCCTTGTTTCTGTCCTGGGACATGCACTAGTTATCTGTGATTAAAAGCTGAAGAGCTACCCCACACTTTATGTGGGAAACTGTAGGTGGGGACAAAGTGAGCAGGCAGTCTCTGGAGTAGTGCTATGCAGGAGCATGTCCCACTGCTGTCACTGACACCCTGCTGTCAGTGTCTGCACACTCACAAAAGGACAGAGGAATTGCCAAACTAAAGAGCTGGTTTCTCCCACTGCCCCTGGGAAGTTTGATCACTTAGTTGTCCATCAGAGTATAGTCCTGTCAAACGTGTTTAAGCATTCATAGCACTGCAGGTGACTCATCTCCAATTTGCTTGATTTCAGCTACATCCTTAAGCACAATTAAAAACTCCCATGACATTCTAATACATTTGAGCTGAAATATTGCTCAATATTTTGAGGAAGTTTCTTAATCTGCATCGAGTAGCTCTAGTTGCTCTGCCTTTTCCATTCTTCCAGGCAGGGTCCAGGCAGTGGGACTTGCTGTTAGTGCAACAGCAGCTCAGCTCAACTACCACAAAGGCCAAATGGGAATGAATATGTCAGCTCTTCCAACTTCTACTGTCACTACAGGATCACAGCAGTAACAAAAAGAAAGCCAAACAGGTAAAAAACAAGAACAGAGATAAGTGCCAAAACATGAGATGTTGAGTTCCCTATTTTTCTGTTACAGGCTGGAGTAAAGGGAGTCATATCTTTCAGATACCTTTCCACCAGCTCTTCCTGATGTAGGCAGAACTACCTGTATCTAGAGAACTAGATGTGTCTATTTAATATCAGGCAATTTAAACAGTGCTCAACACATCCTGATTAGAAATCAGCTCAGCTAATCTACCACAGGGATAATGCAGCACTATATCTGGTCTCCTATACTCAGAAGTACTTATTAAAGCATATTACGGGATACAGGGAAAAGCCCACAATCTCTAGGACAACACTGTAATGGAGGGAAGGACCCCTCCATCACCCAAATCATGCCACACACCCCGTGGTGATGTCACACAGCACAACCTGTATTCTGTTTGCTCACGGGGGTTGTTTCTAGTCAAGCCACGGCTGTAAGAAAGGGCACAGCTAAACTGGGACCCCATTACCAAACTCATCTTCTGGAACTGGGACTCCCCTTTTCAACAGATACGCTAATGTTTACAGGCCACCTCAAATTATTTACAACCTCTTAGCTGACTGTTTTCTTAGAGATGTTTTACAATAAATGATGAATCCCTCAGTCTGTAGGAATCCTACTGTCTGAATAACTTTCTTGACACACTCATATCTGTCCCTTGCAGACTAACCTGCACCAAGACAACATGGCCAACATTTCAGCAGTGTCAGGTTATCTGCAGCTCTTCAATTTCAGCTTGAATTGAAGGTATGTTTAGTATTTCTGAAGACTAATATCTCTTCAAGGAAATACGCGTGGTACATAAAAGGAAAATAAAACCAAATTATGCCTCATATACATGGGATTTGTTCTAGATTAATTAAAAAATATGTAAGCCCTCTGTCCTCAAATGTTATATTTAAAAGTCACTTTGAAAGTGACTGAACTGCCTAGGAATGGAAGCTTTACAATTATGACTACAGACAACATTTGGCTTTGCTAACTTTACAGTCTTCTCCCTCACATTCTCTGTGCTTGCTTTAATCCCGGCAATGATTTTTTTTTTTCTTACTTACAAAAGAAAAAATAGTAGTATGGTACCTTAAGCTGGCTGTAACAAGGGAGGGGAATATGTTAGGAAGATCCAGATATCTATCTGCAAATTCCCTTTGGTGCATTTACTCAGCCCTCAGCCGTCCTTAGCTGTACACTCTGAGAGCTCAGTCCTCCACTGCACTGTTCTAATTTTATGTTCACATCAGAGACTTAATAAGGCTCAAGCATGGACAAGTCTTTTTCAGTCCCATTGTCTCTAAAAAGGCAGAAGATTAAAGGAGTAAGTTATAAGAGAGAATAACAATCCGAACACTTAAAAAAAAATCTGCTCTAACTCACCCCGAAGACAACACTCTTTTTGCACATGTTAGCTCTGAAATGCCATGTGCTCCAGCTGTCCTGGGTAATATCTGCCTGCTCTGGCCCAAGGGTTCTGCTGCCTGGCATCAGAGCACTGCTGAATGAACTTTATTCCCCCTCCATGATGCTACAGCCAGCAAGTAGGGGCCTGGCTGGTGACTGTTCTCTTCTTTCCTGCAGAGGCTCAGCACAGCAGAAGCTCTGACCTCATTTTGCAGAGTTTTTCAGCATGTAAGAGAGAAAAAGAACGTGGCATTGCTCCTCACCAGACTTTCCTAAGTGGTGGTAGTAGCAAGGTGCCATTGGTTTTGGGGAAAAAGAAGAAGTGGCATGGCCATTTCAGGTTAGGGAAAGAGGCCATGTGCACAAGTTATGCAATTTTCCTAAATTCAGAATGAAATAATCTCCAAGTATTTCTTTACTATTTACTGCTTTATAGACTTCAATGGAATAAAAACTCCACTGTAGTCAGAAAGTTAACACAAAAATAACCAATCCATACAGGGCAAGTGAATTTATCTACAAATCCAGACATCTCTGTATGAATAACCTTTGATATCATTCCCTCAGCCTTATTCCCGACTGTAATTCTGTACATGAACCTTTCTCTTGGGTGTGGAAACATATGTGGCTCCATCTGTCTCACAGCTGGCGATGCCTTCTTGCAAAATAATTGTTGGGTATCCAGTGCAATGTAAGAAATCACCATCAACTACCAGAATGTGTTGCCTTTTGGCTCACTTTTCTATTAAGATGCCTGTAAATCTTCTGAGCTACAGCCAAACGACCACATCTGTTGCTGAACAGAACACAACCCCATAAAGGCCTCGAGTATTTCTTTCCTCTGCATGTCCATTACCAGCCCTTGGAATCAGAGCAACCTAATTCCTAGTTTTGGGACAAACTCACTGTCAGAGCATTTCTCACCAGATGTTCTTTAAAACATGCTTTAAAATATGCTATAAAGCATATACTTTACTTGTTAAGCAACTAGTGATAGTACTTCTAACTACTTGGGGCATCATTGTTTGGGGCCTGTGAAAACAAGGCTGGGAACAAAAATATCCACTCAACAAAAAATATCCACACAACAAAACCACACCTGAGGAACATGAACCCATGATATCCATCAGGTCTATTGGTTTTTAAGACAGTTGAGAAAAAAAAAAAAAAAAAAAAAAAAAAAAAAAAAAAAAAAAAAAAAAAAAAGAAGGATATTTACATGAAACAGCCCAGGTAATACAGAGTAATGGATAAATATTGTAGTTTCACCCTACCACAGAAATTATCATCACTGACAAAGACACTCAGGAGGTAGAATGCTTAGGTTCTATTGGGAGCCTGAGGAGCTGGAAGTGACACTTTGTTTGAGGTTTGCACAGTTTTATTCAAACAAGTATTTCCTTCACACATACATCCATCACAAACAGCTTTCATTCTGAATGCTGAAGTCATGTTGAAATAATTGCAACAAACATTGGAAAATTAATGAGGTTGAAAAAAAAACCCCATTGCTTTCTGTAAAGCAAGTTTGAACACTGATATTTTCACTCAAAATCTACACTGCTTTCTAGGAAACCACTTTGAGCACTGAAGTTTTCACTGGCCATGTCTGCATTCTATCAAATACAAACAAAATCAATGATTTGGCAGCTTGCTCTGAAGCTAAATCCACTCTCCCATTTAAGAAAGGAAAACTCTATTGCACTGGAAGAGGCCTGCTGTTTATCCTGCCTTTAATTGATGTCTCCATTACCTGACCTCTCAAAAAGGCTACAAAAGCAAACATCACAGCACATGTTTCTGGCTGTCCTAATCTCTCCCTGTCCAGGCTGAGCTATTGATTTCAGTTGAAGATTAGCCAACACTGAACTCTAAGTGATTACATGCAGTGTGAATTAAGTTTTCCACGCAGAGTCTGATGAGCTGGAAGTGTCACATTGTTTGAGGATGGCTCAGTTTTATTCAGACTGAAGTATTTCTTTCACACATACACACATCCATTCCCTCCAATACAGTTCAAGAAGTCAATTATTTAATGGTCTTCGGCCAAGTAAGTCAAGCCTCTATTGAGAATGCAATCCCAAATTCCAACTATTGAAATTCTCAGAAACTGTAGTCAAAATTGTGGATATGCTTATCTGACCTGGTGGAACATAGCCTGTTTTGTGATCACCAAGTAGTTTTGGTTTTGGTTTTGGGGGATTTTTTACAAACTGCTACCTAATTGCACATTGTTAACATCATGGTATTTGTCATTTTGCAGCATTACACGCCAGCATTGTTTGAAAATATCCTACTTCAGCAATAATTTTGTTTCTTCTAAAGCAGTGACAAAAAGAAGAAAAGGTTGGATCTGTATTTGTAAGCTATTTTTCTATCTATTTCTTTTCAGAACTAGGCTGAGGTTGAAAATAAGCTTCCACAGCAACCCATTCTGATATCATAAGCAAAAATAACTATGTTTCTGAAATGACATCAGCAGCTGGCAGTGCTGGCAAATTATCTGTCATCTGATTTTAACTGCACAGTTCCTCTGGTTAGAAAATATCACTAATAAATACAAGTAAAAATTGCAGAAGAGAACTGTTTTCAGCATATGCTCAGACCTCCAGTCCTTTCTGTGACTAAGTGACTGGAAGAAAAAAGTATCTTGGACTTGGTCTAGGCTGGAATTCTTAAAGGCAACTCACAGAATTAGGAAACAACAATCTGTTCACTGTAAATATAAGTTAAGTGAAATATAAAGTCTCATTTCTATAATTTAAAATATTTTCAGATCTCAGGATTCCCACTGCCTCCCCCCCCAGTAATTTAAATTTATCACTGCAATTGGTTTCAGTAACTCTCTTGCATAATATGGAAAGACTGTTTCCTGTAAGTGCCACGTATCCTTTTTCTTGTAATGCTCACCAGTGTATTTTGAACTCTCTGTCACACCACATTTCAAAGAGGGTTTGAACGTACTCTTTATGAGGGCTACATCCATAGCTTGTTTATAAAGTGTCACCCTGATAATCATAGGAGAGTTGGATTATAATGCAGAGGGTTTGTTTCACTGTTTTTTATAACCAACAGGGAAGCAAAGTTCTTATTGTGATAAATCCTTGTTACTTGTCAAGCTCTGAGAACAATACCTTTTTAAATTAAGTCTATGTTTACCTTAAGGAATCAGTAGTCTTAGATCCAACTCAACTTATTGTTCTGGAAATAACTGTTGGAGAATGGCAAGTAACTTTTCCTCCCAATGCTATGAACTCAGATTTTTTAAGAAAAAAGCCAACCATCAGAGTACTGTCATTCAGTGCTTCTTCCTAAAAAACAAACAAACAAACAACAAAACCAAGCAAACAAACAAAAACCCCAAACAAACAGAAGATACAGAAGATAAAGCCATTCAAAGAAACCTTTACACATTGCTAAAATAAAAACTAACTTTTTATTAACATTTATCTCAGAACAAAGTCAAAATGAGAAACCACTATTAGTGTCTCTACCACCATCCCAGAGATGCAGCAGCTACATCTGCACATACAAATCTGACAATTACTTGAACAAAGTTGTATATGCCTCCCCCTCCATCTCCCTTACATGTCAGAATGGATCATATCCATTTCTGAGGATGATTTTAACATCCAGAGTGATGATTTTCATCATTTGAGTATTCTTGTTATTGACACCATAAAAATCAGTAAAAGATTGTGAAGGACAGTGGGATGGAGCAGGAAGAGCTGGGCTCTCCCTGTGGGAAGGCTGGAGGGAGCCAAGGATGGCCACAACAGTGTCTGGGCAGCGAGTTCCACAGGACACAGTCCCACAGCACTCGAGGGGAGTGATGGCAGCAGGTCCTGTCAGTGCTCCAGTGATTGACAGGCAAAAGCAAGGTAACAATTGGATCCAAGGGCAAACTGGGAAATACAAACAGTGATTCATGAACAGGACTAGGAACAGGCACAACGCCTGTGATCCAGCTCAGGCCAGCATTTAAGGCTCAAGTTTAAGATTGGACAAGTTTTAGACGCCTGGGTAGGTGGTGGGTATGCCCTGCAGCTGGATCCATGGCATCTCTTCCAGCACTTAACTGCTGACAACTCAGACTCACATTGGTTTCTCTAAAATTCAGCCTTTTTTCTCTGACATCCTTTCCCATCTCTAAAGAAAACAAAGTTGTAGTGCAGAGGCTTCTATCACCCACTCACTTCATTAAGTCTGTACCTTTATTACAGTGGGGATGTCCCTTCGTTTCTTTGCAATGACAGATGGTGTTTAGGAAAGAGAGTTTGGTTTACAGTAACTGGTAGTAAACTGAAAAAAAAATAATTCAAAGCATCTGCTCTAACAGAAGACTGATGTAAGCCTCAAGTTACACAGCAAACCTCCCCTGAGACTCCACTTCATGTAAAAATGTGGGCAAATATCTGGATAAAACACTGTAATAGACAGGGAATCAAACTTCCATTAATCTACCCTCAGAATTTGTAGGACATAGAAAAGAAAGTCAGCACTTTCTGGATTTAGGAACTTTTGAATTCTGTTTGGAGATCCTTGAAGCACATGTGTCTTACATAATCTCACACAGACTTGGCTTTGTGAACACATAGACTGCTGCTTTGCTCACATGGCACACTAAAACCAAGATAAGATGCAAAGAAAACTGGAAGAACATTGGGGGAAAGAATAAGGAGTGTATTCTTGGCCAGAAATTCTTTTACTTTGAGAGATGGAAATTCCAAAGATTCTTTTTAAAAAGAGACATGGAAAATTTCATAGCCTGATTAAAAATAGCGGGTTCGAAATGTAGGTCACCATTCATGACGGGTAATGCAGAATTCCTATTTCATTTATGGGAAAACATACATCCTCTTAGACATATGTTTTAGCATGAAATCAAGATAATACATCAAATTTCCTCATCACTTCATGTCAAAGATAAGAGTTAAATGCAGTTCTTCCTACCATAGTGACTAACAACCTAACTCCAAATGCAGTCAAGACTGAAAGATTAATTTGTCACTGCACTGTCACTGCAGAGATCCGGGTTCGATTCCCGGTCGGGGCCCCTCCCCGGGCAGATGGAGCTCGTTAGCCCGTAAGGCAATCCATCTACGTCCTGAGGACCTCACTGCCACCGTCCAAGCGTGCTTGGCCCCGGCAGATGAACCTCAGGATTAAAGGGTGGGCTCAGTTCCGCGCACACTGTGTCTCGCCTAAAAAATCCAATGCGCAGGCTGGAAGGTGGAAAGACCTTCCCCGGTTCTTCGTTCGCGAAGAGACTGGCCATTTAATTTGTCAAAACCAGCTCCATCAGATCTCACTCATCACATCACAAAACTCACTGCTCTTTCCACAAGGCTGATAAGATCAAATTCATCCAAGCTGCAATTTCACCAAGGCTAAGGGACACACAGCATGTTATGAGTGAAACTACTTGAGGTTCCTTGTGTCTAAACTTACAAAAAATATGTAGAAGATTTTCCAGGGTATTTTCAAAGAAATAGGAAAAATAACTACTGTATTAGATTAGAGAACAGGTTAAAAAATAAATGAATTTGTGCTTATGGGAGAGAAAATAACAGCACTGAGAAAACAAGAGTTACCAGTGCTTTGTATCTGAGATGTGATGTGTCCCCAGAATTTACATGAGCCTACATGTGCTAAATAAATTCCAGAACAAATGGGGATTTCATCTCTTTGACCTGATGCCCTGCCCCAGACCAAGCATTAATTGTTCATCCTAATCTTGTTAAAAAGTTATCAAAGGTCAGGTAAATCAGTATTCCATAAAGTCTTGAATCAAATAGGTCAACTTGTAAGTTTCCTTTTTTTGATTTGTTAAACATCTTTTAAACTGGAATTGCTTACACTGTAAGTTCTTTCCATTTCTTAAAGTGCCTTTTTTAGGCCAAGGAATCCCTTCCACAGGCTGTTCAGGGGCAGAAAATCAATTACGATCTGACTCTTTTAAAAAACCAAACCAAACCAAACTTTTTTCTCCCCACCATTTCTGGAAGTAAATGAGACTGTCAGAAGAATCTGGAACGTGACAAGACATTTCCATAGCCCACAGGAAATAAGGAATTTTATACAGTGAAAGTAAAATTGGAAAGAATATTTGCCTCATAAGGATAAACAACCTGCTAACAATTCTTCATTTGTAGTGACAGCTGAGGTAACAGTTTTCCTTCTAGCTGTGCTTCCAACACTTCAAAACTGAGGATCTACCTGAGCTTTGTGTCGTAACTACAATATCCAGGAAACAAACTATACTGCCAGCTGCTCAACAACACTTCAAATGCATTATCTCTAGGGAAAAAAAGCAAAGTCTCCTGGCACTATTCCTTTAACTTCATTAGCAATAATGAAGTTTATGCCCCTAATGTACACCTGAGTCAGCAAATTCCTTGTCCAGGCTTAGACAAGCTAGAGAAGTAATATCTCCTCCAGATGCAAATTAATTATTAAACTACATCTATCAGGTGAGAGCAGCAAGGTGATTGACTCCCTAGGCAACTGCTGGTGGCCTGGAAACACTTCCACAGCCTTTGTGCACAACTAAGACGGTTGGGTTTGCCTAGTTTTCCAAATCAAGCTGCTTACATAAAATGCTGAAGCCCAGAGAGCCAGGTGTGCTGCTGGGATCCTTCCTCTGCACTTCAGCACAGCCTCTTCCAACAAACACAACAGCCAGGTGTGGTTTGGAACCACACTACTACTGAGCTCCCTGGGTTTGCTTACTCCAGCTTTGCAAAACCTATGTATGCAGTCACACATTCACCCTTTCTAAATGAGTCACACTTCCTTCTGCCCTTTGATTAAAAGCAAAAAAAAAAAAAAAAAAAGTATTGAAATTTTTCAAACTTACTTCTGAATCATGGGACATTGTTTACACAACTCTCTCAAAGTAAGCTAAGGACAGGAGCCCTTGCTCTAGTGATGGGCTGAAACTAAATTGCGTCATGGATTCACACCTTTCAAAAGAGGGATGCCCTGTCAAGGTATGCTACCCATTTTCTCACAGTTTGAGACTCAGCTGAGCATAGTGTGCATACCATACTTGAAATGTTTCATTCTACACTCCAGGCGCTGTAGAGAATCAGAAATTCTCACTTTTTTTCTCTGCCTAAACTTATTCATGACCCCTGGTGACTCTGCTAATATTGACTTTTAGCTTATGTAGTATTTTACTTCTCCGGTTTCTGTAGTTTATTCTCTTGACATATATTTTGGTAGCAGCCATATCTTATCTTAGCCTTTATTTATCCAGCCTAAACAAACCAAATCTTTTAAGTGTTCTCTGATATGATAAGCCCTCCACGAATGGCTCTTCTGTACACCTGATTCAGTTTGAATAAACCTGTGGTAAAAACTGACAGCCTTAGTTATGCCCGGTGATCCCCACAGCTCTCATGAGGGCCAAGCACAGTAGAATTAAGTACTTCCTTTTCTCTGCAGCAAATATCTGCATATTCCTGATTGCCAAACCCAATTTTCAACACATAGAATTTATACCTTCCCTAACAAGCACCTCAGGATATTGATATGACTTATCCTGTCTCCACTCTCGCAATTCACGCTGCCTCTTGTTCTTTCTGTCTTACCTGCCACTCTCACAGTCCTCGTGTTCGTGCTCCTGATATCCCCACACCTTTGTCAAAGATCAGCTGCTCTTCTCTCCCTCTTTCCCTCCTTATTATCCTTTTTCCCCTCTCCTTCTCTGCTTTATCTTCGGAATATTTCCAGAGATTCTGTAAGTTGCAAACTTCAGGGTAAACAAGTAACTGAGGAATAGACTTACAAATGTGTATCTACAATAGTGTATTACAAAGGTTTATAAATCCTCAAGGAACAAAGGCTGCTCCATTCTCAAGAAGAAGAAGGCCTATACAAAGTATAAAGACAGTTGTTTAGCACACCCTCCCCGCTGGCTTTTTTGGTCAAAAGGTCATTTCTAAATTCATCACTGATCTGTCCAATAGTTTTGGTTAAAGATCTGTCTTGTCTCATCCTGCTTGGAGCTAAAAATATATTATTAAACAGATCAATAGAAGGGTATTCATAAATTCACAGGACTTATTAAATCTCTCAGAATGGTCAGCTTTTGCTGGGATGGAGTAGAGGTCCTCCAGCTACTGTGCTTTAGACCATTACACAAATTCAATTTTACCATTTCAAAAGAGCAGTGCAAACACACTCATTTTGTTCACTTTCAGATTCAGTACATTTTATGAGCTAAAAAACATTCCTTCTAATATCTTGCTCCAGATTCACAACTTAAAATATGCTCAACTCCTGGCAACAAAAACACTAGTCCTGAAATGTATGCTGATGGCATTTATCACTCGAGTCTGAGTTGCACAAGTCAGAAGGCAAGTTATTTATAGGACAGTAATGTAGGATTTGGGGGTTTATATGTCTAAAATTCTTTTCCCTTTACTGAAAAGCTCTGTGAACATATTAGCAGAGACAAAAAGAACACTATGTGAAAGCACAAAAACCATCTCCCCAGTTTTGAACAGTTTATGGAAGCAAACTAGATCAAATATGAGGAAAATGGTATTTAAAGGAAAAAAAAAACCAAACAAATCAAACATTTCTTGATCTCTTACAACATGTACTAAAGAAACCCATCCAGTTTCTTCCCACAGGCTTACTTTAGATCTAAATTTAACCCCTCTGCCAGGTCTTCATTAGCAATAATGAAGCAGTTCAAGTTCTCTATGTCATTAATAAGCTCATTAAGAATGAGCTCAAGTCTCATTTCTAAGCCAGACATATCAGGAAATTAATGCTGGCTGTTTAACAAGCTGTACTTCACCTATTTACAAATGTTGAATCAAATTGCTTTTAAAAATGCCTTCCGTGGAAAGGAGAAAATAACATAAAAAAAAAGGGAAGCCTTAGTTACCACTATTCCTTTTCCAAAGCAAAGAAGTTGTAATGTTTAAGGTCTGACTTCCTTGTGAGAGCAGCTCTTTCCCTCTTGGAGTACCAGCCCACTCAGACTTTGTTACTGCTGTTATTACTCCACTTCTACCTCACTCCCGCTGCAGTGCAGGATACTCAACCTTATTCCTTCTGAAAGGAATCCAGGAGAACTTCAAACACCCTCAGGATAGCCCACACCAAGTGTACTCACACAAAACATTACTTTGTGAAATTTAGGGAAAATAAGCTTTGATCTAGCACATGAAAAGTGCTCTGACAGTTTCTCAAATCAGAATGTTGAGTTCCTAGAAACACTTAAAAAGGAGAACATAAAGTTAGTGGCCACAATTTTGGGACTAGTCTGGATTTATTCTTTCTTCTAGAAGCTCTTGAAATATTAGGAAGAATAAAGGAAGTGAATAAAATTTAACTTCCTAGACTTGAATTCTGAGTATTCACAGTTTATTTTCTACATCTTATCATTCCTGAACACATATATTTAAATGGAATACCTAAAGACATCTCCTCTGGCTTCTCACGATGGTTGGAGACAAGCAGAGCAGGGTGAATGGGACAGTCATTTGAAGGCATAAAGGAGATCAGGAAAAGGTTCTAGGGAGAAAACTAATCAGCATCCCCCAGCTGGGCCTCTTCCTGTGCTTTGAGCAACTTCCATGGATTTACTTGCTCTAGGGAGGTTCGTTTCTTCCTTCTCACTCCTCAGCATCTCAGGGCTGGCAATTTCATAATATTTTTTGTGCTTCACAAGGCTTTAAAAGAGAGGCCAGGCTCTGCCTGCAGCTCTCAGGAGCACCACAAGCCATACACAGTCTGATTTATTCCCATGGAATTCCCTGAGCCAGGGCATAAGGTGAGCTCTGGATCACTGTCTTCTGTTCCTCAGACTCAGTTCTCATTCACAATCAGGAAAGGGGTTTTGGGTTTGTTTTTTTTTTTTTTTGCATTCACACAGACTTGAAAAATATTTTGGACTGAAGGATCCTACCTACCTTTCAAGTCTCCTGGGGATACAAATTTCCCTCTGTCCAAATAAGCATGTAACACATACATCCATTATTGCATGTCATCAATAAATAATTTTACCCCACAGCAGGATAATTTCACAGAAGGGGAAAAGAATTAGATTAAAATAGCCCAGAATCAAAATTCCCAACTGAATAAACCTTATTTTCACATTTAGTAAAGGAAGAAAATACATTTCTCTGAGCTTGGTCAGAAAAAGGAATAATGTGTCAGATAAACAGAGCATCAAAGAATGCTAAATATTTTAAAATAGGTTGCTTAGTAGAAACATTATTTCATGGGAGAATTGTGTTCTATTGTTTTATGTGGGTTAACCTTGGCACTGTTAAAAGATGCCAAATGCTTGTTTAAAGAACACTATAGGGCAAATAAAGCTGTGACTACACTAAGTCTCTGTTTCAGATGTGAAGTTCTGGTCTCATTTCCTGTATATTTTAAACTTGTGAAATGTGGTCATATAAATATTACAAAAAAAAGAGCGTCATTAAAACCACAATAATAAGAACATGAATCCTACACAGTAGTTTTGAATAGAAGCACAAATGCAATTTTTAGAACTTAATTGAAAAATGGCAGCAGGGATTCTGCTGCATGGGAAAAATATAATTCCACCTTAGGCTGCTATAAAGGAGCAGAAAAAAACCCAGGTGAATCAGATATTCTAATGTATCCCATAGCTCTTTTTTTTTACACAGAAAGCTACTCATGAAATTTAAGAAAGGGTATTTTCTGTTCAAGGACTACCAGACAAAAAGTGCAGCACATAGTATGTGTATCCTGAGAAAAAGTCAGAGATAGAAAGCACAGAAACAAGGGTTTTTTTTTTTTTTTTTGTTATATTTTTTCTCCTTCTTGTCACTTTGCTGAGTCCTACTGCACATTTGATTTACACCAAATAGAATAGGAAAAGTAAACCCCAAAGCCAACAAAACAAATTCTTTTAAAATTTGTTATTTCTAAGGAATCAAGGAGTGAAAAAGACAGAACACTGAGTTACTCAGGTTTTGCAATAAAATTATGGGGGAAAAATAGAATCTTACAGAGAGTGGGATGAATAAAATCTTTTGAAAATGGGACCTCATGCAATTTGGATGCTTTTATTTACGTTCTGGGCTCTCAAGAGTGATTCCACGAGGTGTTTCCTCTCCACACTTACTTCTCCCCAATGGATGAAAGGGGAAATACACTGCAAGAATCCATATCCATCAAACATTATGGGATATGCAGTCCAGTCAGAGAGTCCAGCCTAGCACAGAGAATAGAAGTAGTATTAAAGTCAGCTCTCAAGAAATACTGCAAAATTATTTGAATCAAAGTGTTTCAGACCCCCAATAAAGACTGAAAATATATCAGTTGAGACCTGCTAAGTATGTCAGTGGAAAAACGAAAGTTTCTATAAAAAGATACAATTTTAAAACATTACAGAGTATCTAATTATGCAAATAAAATGTTTCAATAGCACTACTTATTCTAGCTGTTCAGTCAGTATTCATGAAAATAATCACATTACATTTTTCCATTTCTCGCAGTAGAAGCCATAAGTGCCAGATGAAGTTAAAAGCTCCCAGATTAGGTGTTCACCTACACAGAGACAGAATGAAACAGAGCCTTTATTTGGTATTTAATCTTCTTTTGAGTTTTCTGGGACATGTGCTCGCTGGATGGCATCACATGGCCTGCAGAAAACCCATCTTCTGTTCCCTCTTAAGCTACTGCTGAGGGAATTGGAAAAAAACTGAACTTGTGACCTCACGCTAAGTACTTCTTATATGACTGTCTTTCATGTAGCATTTAATAAAGCCACTGGTGGAGTTTTCCAGTACCCTCAAAATATTTTATCTGTTTTAATTAACCTGAATATATTTACTCTTTTCTGTGTGACAGCTTGTACCAAGCAGCATGTGATCCTTTCTCACTTTTTGAAGATTAAACCCAACGTGCCTCATGTACATTTACTACAGGTTTGTGAAAGTCTTGCCTGTCTTTCTGTTTTGGAGCAATTACCAGTCATTTGATCATTAGTTTCAACTGCATGCTGCAAGGAGTAGCAATGCAGAACAGCAACTGCAAAATCATTGTCCTACTTTTACTTGTCCCAGTTCAATGTAATGACAGCACTTTCACATCTCACACTTCTCCCACCCAGCCTCCTCCTTAAATCCCACCTGTCTTGCAAAATCTCACTTCACATTTCCAGCTTATTTTTCTTCCACGTCAGCTCACCGGCTCAGAGGAGGATTTTCGGTTTAAAAAATAACTTTCAAAATGCATTCCTGTTTTATTAATACACAAATCAAAAATTGTTGTGCTATTGTGAGACAGCTGCTTATATTTTGGAAGATCTCTGTATTTATTGTGTGGATATTCATGAAGATTTTAGTAATTTATCTGCTTTTAGGTGCCTGGATTTTCAAAATATTAGCCCTGACAACAATTTTACACATGATGTTAAGTATATATATATAATATAAATATATTTAGCCCTATTTATTTCCCCTCATCTGTGTATTTTTTGAGGGAAAAGAAGATGAAGGTTGCTCAGGGAGCTGCAGATAACAGGATGGGTCATGATGGAAGGGACCACAGTGGGGCATCTGCTCCCACCTCCCTGACCCAGCAGGGCCATCCCAGAGCCCACGGCACAGGATTGTGTCCAGGCGATTCTGGAATCTCTCCAGAGAGGGACACTCCGCTCCCTCTCTGGGCGATCTGTCCCGGTAAAGAAGTAAAGTAACCAAGTTCTTCCCCGCGTTCAGGTGGAACTTCCTGGGCATCAGTTGCTGCACGTCGCCTCTTGTTCTGTTGGTTGGCACCCCCCGCAGAGTCTGGCTCTTGGCGCTCCCGCTTTAGATGCTTACACACACTTGAAGTGCCCGTTAGAAGGAAAGGGAAAAGGCCCCGGGAGGCAGGGACAGGACACGGCCCGTCCCGCTGTAACTGCGCCACCACTCCACAGCGTGAGGGGGAAAAACGGCCCCGCCCTCCGCGCCCGCCTTATGAGGCAGCGCGTGCGGTGACGTCACCCCCCGCAGCCAACGGCCGCCTCTGTTTACCTCGGGAGGGGTGTTGCATATTCATGAGAGGGTCCCGCCCCTGCCGTGACGTCACATCCTGCACCCAATAGCCGCGTCTGGTTAGCACAATGAGCTCATTATATATTCGTATTTATGCATATTCCTACTTATGAATATTCATGTTCGATGCATATTCGTGTCACACACGCTCGGTGCCGCAACGGCCGCGGCGGGAGGAGCGGGAGGCGGAGCCCGCCTGGCCCGGATTTAAGCGCAGCCCCGCCGGCCGCGGCGCGCTGAGCGCGGGGCGGAAGCGCCCGGCACCTCCTTCCTCCTTTCCGGGCGCAGGCGACGAGGATGAGCCAGAGGGATACCCTGGTGCATCTCTTCGCCGGCGGGTAAGTGAAACAAGCCGCGGGCGGGGACCCTCCGGCTTTCTCGTCCCTATTCCTGGGCCGCTGGTGCGGCCCCACGCCCGTTGCCGCTCGGCCCGGGAGCGGGGGCGGTGGCCGCCCCTGGGGCGGGGCCCGCTGCCCGGAGCCCGGCGGTGTCTCGGGAGGGGTTGCCCCTCTGTCTGGAGCCCGGCAGTGGCCCGGGAGGGGCTGCCCCGCTCCCTGTGCCCGAGGGGCCGGGGGGGGCCGCGCTCCACTCCGCGCCCGCTGCCCTCAGGCCCTTCCGGGCCCGCCGTGCGCGTTCGGGCCCGGCCCTGGGAGCGCTCGGAACTGGGGGTTTTGTTGTGACGGTGGGGGAGGTTTCCCTTAAAACCAGCGTCGTTCCAGGGGCTTGTCCCTTATCCGGTGTCGTCGTGGAGGAGCCCGCTCTGAGGGGCTCTGTATCCCGGTGTCTCGGCGGGCCGGGAGTGCCTGGCTGGTCCCGCTCGTGTCCAGGGGCCGCTGTGTCCCTGGAATGCGTTCCAGCGCTCCGGGCTGTGCTGCTCGACACGGCCCGCAGAGTTCCACCCGGAAAGGCAGAGGCAGTGGGAGGGAAGAATGCACCTAGAAGTAAAGGTGTGTCCCCTGTGGCTTTACTTAGGCTTGAGGTAACTCCTGTACCCTCGCAGGTGTTTGGTGTCGGTGTCTTTTTAAGCTTCCGAACGCACGGGTGGTTACACAACATGGGGCCCTTCCCGGGACTGGGTGGGAAGGGCACCTGGCTTACAAGGGAAAGCTGGGAATCCTAATTGGCTTGACTGTAAAAGTGTGTTTGGGGAGTGAGCCTGGGGCTGTAGAAGTGGGAGTGACACCCACTGAGAACGTGCTTTGTATCCCATGGGAGAGCTTGGAGCTGTGGCTTCCATTTGTGCTTGTCATTGACAAAAATGAGCTCACTGCCTCTGGACTGGCATGTTTGAGGTGGAATAATAATGTGTTTTCTCTGACCGTGTTTGGGTGAGTTGGATCACTCGTGGGCACTTTCTTTGCTTCTGGCTCACTTTGCAGATTTATGCACATCATGCACCTGGTCTGTTGCTTGTGTGGGGCTTTTTCACCCCCTTAATGTCTGGCACTCTGTTTAAGAGGAGAGTGGTTGTGCAGCAGGAGTCAGATGTAGTAGTGTATAATTTTTTTACTAAGACTTCACATCCTTGTAAGTGCTTAAAAAAAAAAGGCAATAGAAGGAGTTCAAGAAAGACAAGGATCTGCTGGAGAGGGTCCAGTGGAGGCCACAGGCATAATTAGGGGTCTAGAGCATCTCTCTTAGGAGGAGAGATTGTGGGAGCTGGGCCTGTTTAGTTCAGAGAAGAGATGACCGAGAGGGGTTCTTGTTAATGCATCAAAATATGTCACAGGGGTATCAAGAGGACAGTGCCAGACTGTTCTCAGTGGTGCCCAGTGAGAGGGCAGGGAGCAGTGGCCCCAAACTAAAACACAAGAGGTGTTCCTCCTTAACATGAGGAGGAACTTTATGTTGAGGGTGGCAGAGCACTGAACAGGCTGCCCTGGGTTGGACTGGATGGTCTTCAGAGTTCCCTTCCAATCCCAGTTATTCTGTGGTTCTGTAAGTGGTGCTCACTTGATAGCTCTGCCCAAGGGTGATTACGGGGCAGACTCGTGTGTAACGTCACAAACAGGTTTACAAACCCGAAACTTAAAACCGGATGAAGATTGCTCAGCTCAGCTGGTTCATTCCTATCTTCTGCAGAGAGCTCTAGTCTGTGCTGAGCTGCTGGCCAGCTGGGTCAAGGGTTACTCTGTGAGGAAAAGGCTGAGTGCAGTTTCCTCATGTGCATGTGCCAGCCACGTGTTTCCTGTAGCCATAGTCCAGTCAAGCTAACAGTTTATATTTGGTCTCATTTAGCAGTAGAAAAGTTTTCAGGGTCAACTCATGACTTTGCAAATTTGGTGCATAACAGATCACCTGAGTGATCTTTAGCCTTCAGTGAAACTTCAAAAGCAAGCAAACTTTTTTGTTTTCTTTTAAGTTGCACTGGAGTCTCTTGTGAAAACAACACGCATATCTCAATCTGCTGGCCTTTTTTTTTTTCAGTGTCCAAGTTCATTTTTTAGTTCCTGCTTTGTGAAATGAAACTGTAACAGATGACGTTGCTGGTTTAGTAACATAGATAGAAGGACTTCAAGAAAGATGAGGCCATCCTGGGATTTCTCTGTAGCTGCCAGGGCTCTAGATTTTTTTTTTTTCCCCTTTGTATATCTTCTGTTCTCCCATCACCCAGTCAAACAGCAGCTGTTGTGACTGTAGACAGTGTTGGTAGTGTAAACTCAGGTGCTTTTATTCCAAACCAAGAAGAAATCAGTTGAGCATTCTCCATCCTTAAATTACAAAGCTATGTGATTGAAATGTAGGCTGTAGATTAACATTTTGCTTCAAGTATGTAACTGGTAGTTACACGCTCTTCTGGTTCACAAAATGGCAGAATAGGCCAAGTTGGAAGGGACCCATAAGGATCATCAAGTCCAACTCCTGACCCTGCACAGAGCTCTCCCCAAGAGTCACACCATGTGCTGGAGAGTATTGACTCCTTAAAAAAAGAGTAGAAACTCTTAATCGTTTGCTTTATAGGGAAGATGAATATGTTTTGGATGTGCCTGCTTGCAATCATAATTGGTATATTGAATGGAAATTCAGGTGTTGGCTACAAAAATAATCTTCAGGGTTTTGTGATTGATTCTTTATTTCCAGGAAGCTGATGGCAGTGATTCTGTATTATACAAACTTCCATCAGAGCAGGGAACTTGCCTGAGTGTTTCCTCACAAAAAAAAGGATGGTTTTGTGTTTGGAGGTCAGTTCAGCTCCTGTGTTTCCTGCAGAAAGTTGGCTGTTTTCTAGTTTAATATGTGAGGGAGCATAGGGAGGAGTCTCTTTATTTGATCTTGATTATAGAACTGTCTCAAATTGGTCTGTCACTAAAATCACCTCGGATGGAGGTACAGGAAATGTATTTAAGATAAATCTTTGAATTCTCAGAGATCAGACACTGTTAAAATTATGAAGTAAAGGTGAAAGATTCTTGGAGTTTTCTGATTA
Organism: Empidonax traillii; assembly: GCF_003031625.1. NCBI lineage: Eukaryota > Metazoa > Chordata > Aves > Passeriformes > Tyrannidae > Empidonax > Empidonax traillii. The sequence continues at coordinate 49,209 of NW_020956340.1, read as the reverse complement.
AAAAGATAATAATCATCTGTAGTGGATATTATGGTGATGGGGGCTTCTTTATGCCCTTTCAGAAAATAGCCACTTGAGTCATAACTGAGTTGTCAAGCACTTCGTTCCTCTCTGCCCTCAAATGCATTCTTGATGTGTAACCCTGGCTGTCTTTCAGAACAAGTGAGAGGAAGGTTAGTCCCTTCCTATCCAAACCTGAGGTTATGTTTATATTCAGATACACTTCTGTGTGGAATAAGACAGTGTTTGTTTAAAGCTTGGGCTTTGCTCCATAGAGTTATCAAATTGCATGAAGATTGTGGTCAGTATTTGAGACACTGTGCCACTGGTCTGTTTCTCATATTTCTTTCTAGATGCAAATGCTTTGAGTGGTTTTAACTTAACACAAATGTTATTATACATGTTTATTTACCCTGGCCCCTAATAGAAACTAAACTATTCATGTTGATGTTTGTTTTGGAGAATGGAACCCAGTGATGCTTGGTCCCCTGGTGCTGTTTTTCCTGTTTTCACTTGTAGGTTTCTATGTAGCAGCACATCAGGGGGATTTTATTTTTATACTGTTAATTAGAAATAGCAAGTTCGATTAGTATTTAAAGTTTAAGGATACATAACTTACCTACTTTTTTTTTTGTTCGTAAAGAAACATAATTGGTGAATAAGGGGCTTAAGGATTTCTGTCTGCCAGTAGTCCTAAACACTGTATTAATACTGAAGATAGAAGTGCTTATAATCTGCAAGTTGAACAGTATAACAACAGGAAAACCCTGAAAATTCAGTCTAATGATGTACATTCTTGCTTTTTCTAAAAGCTATACTTGCTAAAGCCCTTAAATGTTATCAGAAGACTGATACTGAAAACTTAAGGTCCAAACTTGCAACTTTGTTGATGTGAAGGGTACTCTGGTTGTAATACAGCTCCATGAAATTGCTGACAGATTTGGGACTTGAATTTTAAGTAATGAAGAGATAGGAAGGAGTTCTTTTTGTGAGAGGCTTGGATACCTTGATGTTTGGTTTGGTGTTTTTTTTTTTTGACAGAATGTTGAGCTCAGTTTTCCTGCTTTCCTTTTATCAGCCAGTATTTGTATGGAACTTTCATTTTCATAGAGGAAAGGTAAATAGCTGGTAAAATACATGAATGAATGTAGACCGGAGATAACAGGGTCAGGGGTTATCTCCAAGTCTTTGATGCTGTGGTTACAAACACTGTGAAAGGTGGATCTGAGACTAACACCATGCAGCCTTGCCTTTTATTTTTATAAAATACATCATTATTTCAAGGAATAAAAGAAGTCTCTCACTGACAGTTTCAGTTCTAGGTCAGCTGATGCTGACATTGGGGATATTAATCTGCTTCAGAGCATTTATAGACAGTGCACTGGCTGGATTTGAGACCCTCATCCATGCCGGAGTTCTCTGCTCTTACTTGCAGGTGTGAAAGGTAACAGTAGAAGAGACTTAACTGCTCTGGAACAAAGGCAGGGACTTCCTAGCATATGCCTTCAATTTGGAATAATGAGAGAAGGCTTTCTTGTGCATCCATCTCTGCAAACAGAACCTGGGATTTGAATGCCAAACGGGTTTAGGTTTTTGGAGCACGTGAATTTTTCTTTCCTTGCACTGTCACTCAAATATAAAATGGGGAAAATAGTTGTCAGAACTGTCTGTGTTGAACTGCCAGCAGAGCTTAAAGCCCAGTATATCCTGGTTTGTTTCTGTTCATCTGGTGAGGTGATAGACTTCTAAATGCACATTAGGGGTCAAATTAAATATACTGTGGGTGGGGTGTTTGGGCCTTTCATTTCCATGGGTGCTGTCTGGAAGAAGCTGGAGTTCAGGTGAGCGTTTTCATCTCTCTAGGTTCTTCTGTCCAAGGGATGTCAAGTATACAACTGTTCTTGGTTTTGCTGTCTTTTTTTTCTTAAGTTTGTCATGATCCTGCAGGTTAGATAATACCTACATGTCTCATGGTGTACATGTATCTGTTTCACTGAGCACCAGGTCTCTTAAACTGCACAAGAAGGCTCAAGTTCAAGACTTAATTCTCTAACTTGACAGTGTTCATAATGGTGGAATTTTAGTTTTCCTTTTTTTTACCAGTGTGTTTATTTTTATGGATTTACCTACTTATCTTTAGTTTTCTACCCTTCAGTTCCTTTGGGCCCCACAGGTGGATTCTCTTTCACGATCAGGTGTTTCTGATTAAAGTCATCTTTGCATGTGTTTTTATACTCACTTGGCAGAGCTGAAAAAGACTTGTAGTAAACATTGATTAGAGGCAAATGCAACATCTAATACAAGAGCAAGTGGTCTTCTGAACAGCATTCATAAGAAAGTGCTGTAAAAATTCAGACAGAAGGGTTCAGGACTTGCCATTTACACTCTGTCAGCAGGAATGTGTTTGCTCGCCTATTTACTCTACCAGATGAAACCCATCTAATTCTGCAGAAAAGTTTACACACTAGTAAGTGTTCTTAGAAGTCACAGTTGTTGGGGCCTAGTGCATGTCTGGAGATACTGAAGCCCAGAGTGGTTTTAGGCAATAAAAATGTCTGAAGTAGTTTACGAAATCCCACCTGTGTTAGGAGGAGAAGGAAATCTAATCATTTTCTAGCTTTTTTAAAAAAAAAAAAAAGTTTTTCCAAAGTGTGCTAGCCCATAATTTGTGTTAAACCACAAACTAAAAAAACTCCCCAAAATTTGAACTGGTGAGGAGGGTTAGCAGGGAGGGTAGCAGCAGTCTGCTGGCAATTTTTAGAACACTTGTAAGCAGGAGCTGCTGGCTGGCTGCTGATGGCCTGCCAGGACCTGGGGCACAAAAAAGTAACTGTCTCTTTGGACAATATTTCTAGTAGTGTGTTAAATAAGCAGTAGGCCAGAAATATATGTCTAAGTAAAACATGCTGTCATTGCTGCTGGTGACAGAGCAGCTGGTATTGCTGCTTAGAAGTTGCTTGTTTGTACAGAGTATGTAGTTCCTGAATTGTCTCTGTTTACACACAGGCTCTGTTTACTGACAGTTCCTCATAAACAGGTTTTTGTCAAGCCTTGCATGTTTATCTTAAAGGTCAAGTGAACCAGACAAGTCAAGAGTAGTTACTGGATTATGCCTTCTTTTAGTGCTTGTTCATACTCAGTGGATCTTGTGCATATTGAGAAGTTCTGATTCCTCAACATACCAAGACCTTTTCTTTCAGTCCTTCAGTTCCAGATGTTATCTCTATTATATGGGACTTCTTGAGGGCTGAGAAAGTGGAGTATTAGACTTGGACAGAAGTAGAAACTGGGGATTTTTTTAAGACTTGAGTGATACAGAACCGTGTAGCACTATAAAACTTCTCTGCTGTCTTCAACTCTAAGTAGCAGTTTGAGATCTTGAGGATGGGAACAGTGAAGAGCTTTAATGCAAACTGTCATTAGTTTGTGGGAATCACTGAAAATATTCTTGGGTTCAATTGAATCATCTTGAATTATTGACCCAACTACCCAACAACACAAAAGCAAGAAGCTGCCAAGGGTGCTGATTATTTGAAATTACTTGAATGGCCGAAAGTAATGCAGGTAAAGGCCTTAAAAGGGAGGTGGGTGATCTGCTGCTGCCCTCTGATGCGGGTAAGCAGTCACTGGCTGTCACTGAGAAGTGCTCACTGTAAGAAGACTTAAAAAGAGCAAACACTGAGTATCTGTGGATCTGCCCTCTTCCCCATTCATCTCCTAGTCTGCTGTGGAGTGAGGTGTGTCTGAGCCATCCACAGTGAACATCTGGCACAAGTGCTGCTACAGTCAGGGGTGTGGTGCAGGGGAGCATGCAGGGCACAGGCTCCAGGGCAGCATTCATCTTCAGCTTTGGAGAATTCTTCTGGTGAGATGTATTCTGGTGTGAGCATTAAGGGCTCCAAATTCCAAGCCCTGTTCAAGAATGTAGGCCATCGTTTTTTTGTCCTACTTTCTTCCCCACTTGCGTGGTATTTATCTCATGAATATAAATCATACTGTGTGCTTTCTCTTGTGATTACTGTTGTTCAAAATCAAGTTCTCAGGTAACCTGTCCAAAATCAAATGCAGAAAGACTTTCAGGAGAGTAAGCTCAAGGGGGTTGGAAATGGAGGGGTTGCAACAAAGGAAATAAACTCTAAAGCCAGATTTCTACATTGGCTGCACAGGCACATTACCATGGGGTGGTATCTACTTTGAACTGCAGGAAATGCAGCAACTTGCTGTCTGCTCAGAGCTGTAGAGTTTGAGCATCTTCATGTCAAGTTGTGTTTGGGGCTGACCTACCTGTGGTTCTCATGTGGTGGTCATGTTGTGAAGCTTCACATATTACAAGCTCCTGCTGTGCCCAGCAGTGGCTAAAATAAATCTTAGCACATCTGTCCTGTCAATCTGCGTCTCTAATTTTAAAATACAATTAGAAGCAAGTGAATTGCTCACTCCAGACGTGCTACTCCAAGATGTGTGACAGTCTGTTATTGTGTGAGTGCAGCATACACTGAAAGACTGGTTTATCTTCCTGCCAGAACACTTTTTTTTTCCAGACTGACAAAGAAATTTGATATCTTTCTTCAGTTAAACCTTGGAAGAGAGTAGAGTTCAGAGAAATGTTGGAGTTAGAGATGGGCAAGATGCCTGTAGGCTTAGTAATAGGACACCTCTAGGTCACTAGGTTTAAATGGAGCATGAAGTGAACATCATGAAATGCTATCCTGCTTTGCAGCTGTACTGTCAGCTCAGTCCTTACTCTCTTAGGATACAGTGCTTTATTTTTTGTGTTCTCTGTGATAGAAGAGTCATCAGACTACACAACTATAAAAATGTGTAGGAAATCTTGAGTCTTAGCTGTTACTCCTAATTTGGACTGATTTCTCCTTTGCATTTTGGAAAACATTATTTTAAAGAGACTGTTGAACAGGCTTACTTACAGCTTTTTAAAGGCTTTGGGGGTGTTTGAGTTTCCTATGTTAGAAAAGAAATAGCTGATAATTATGTTGTCAGAATCAAACACCTCCTCTAGATAATGCATCGGGGAAGCAAATGCTGGGCCCTTTGAATGTAGTACAAATTGTGTTTGTGTGTTAGTGGATTTCAAACTGAGTAGTTGTTAGCATTGATACCTGAACTGAAATCTAGGTTTACTTGCTGGGATGGATTTTTTGATTGTTTTTTAAAGGAGATATATAAAACTAATATATATTTAAAACGAGTGTCCTGGTCATAGTTTTAAGAAGGGTGTTTAGCAATGTTAAGAATACTGTTCTGTGAAAAGGTACAAGGAAGATGTCGAGGGCTTTTCTGTAATGATAATGTCAGGGCATTTGGGGCTGCCTTCGAAATCAGAATTTGTGGTTTTGATATCTGTCCCTCAGAGGGTGTATTTAAACAGATAGGAATGCAGATGTTAATAAGTGAGTGATGAATCAGCACCAGAAGAATCCTCTGAGCAGGGCTGTGCACAGGCAGTGTGTTCTTGGCTGTGTTCTGCTCCAGCAGCACGGCAGGAACTGCACTGTCAGCACAAGTCGTGCACGGCTTGCCTGGACTTGCTCACAGGAACAGACTGAGGCAAAACCTACACGGCTTCACCTGCTCAGCCCCTTGAGCTCTTTATCTTCCCAGGTTCTACTCTGTAGTATCTTAGTCTGCCTTGCTGTGCTGACAGAACTCAGGAAATCATTGCTTTCATGGTACAATACCCCAAATATTTTGAAGATGTTATTAAATTGCCATGGCACAGATTTTACTGGGTTTTACGTGTAGCCCTGTGTGCATAGCACATAAATCTTTTCTACCCTGAAGGATTGTTGGCACCTTGTTTGCGGTCAGGAGTGCACTAAACATTAAAAAAAAAAAATAGTTAAAATTTACCATAAGAAGTTAAACATTTCAACTATTGAGCTACTTTCCAGAGCTGATTTGAACAGCATGTACTGGAGACTGTGCTCCTTCACCACTTTTTGTCTGTTTAATTTTTCACTCCAACTTGTGGGATTAACAAACTGATTTAACAGTTTGTTTGCCTTCAAGGGCAAATAACTGCAGCACTGTCATACATGTTCTGGTTGGTTCTTCACCTTTTGCAGTCTGACTGTATTACAATGCTAATTATACGTGAATGTATCCCCACAGTTTCTTTGGAGTTACAAATGTGGTGATCCTATTTATTTTTGCAGATGTGGAGGTACTGTTGGTGCAATTCTGACATGTCCACTGGAAGTTGTGAAGACACGATTGCAGTCTTCCTCTGTGACTCTCTACATCTCTGAAGTTCATCTCAACACTGTGAATGGTGCTGGTGTCAACAGAGTAACCAGAGTTTCTCCTGGACCTCTCCATTGTTTGAAGTGAGTGTACATGTCACAAAGTTTTGGGTTCATTTTGGGGAGGAGCGAAGTATTTTGGACAAATCTGTATGAAAGACTCAGAGTATTGTCCGTCCTGTTACCAGGAGGTGACTTTACATATTCTGCCTTTTAACTGTAATCTTCACATTCCAATTTTCTGAATGTCCTTCATGCCTGAGTTTCTAGTGTGACTTACCCAGAGCACATAAACCTTGTACAACACACATCCAAACTGGCAGTTACTGTAGGATTTAGGCCTTATCTGGTTAGAGGATAGGATTTGCTTTATATGGAGGTTGTACCCAAATAGCTCATTGAATGGAAAATCATTCTTAGCATGAAAGTTTGGATTCAGAGTCTTTTTATGTGAATTTGATAGGTGAACAAATATGTGGAAAAGAAAGGCTTGGATTGTGACAAGCAAGAAGTGTTTCATCCTTGCCTTATTGGCTTCTCTTGATGGAAATTGAGCCCTTCATTTGCTTTCTGAATGCTTGGTTATGAATTTACCTTCTGTTTAGAAGAGTATGTGAATAAATAGCAGATAGAATAGATATTTGTTTCTTACGCTCCTCTGCTAGAAGCCCGCCAGGCTTTAAAAGCATCCCTAAAGCCAAAAATAATTTGGGTATTCCCAGGGAGCAAGTTCAGGCTGAGGCAGAGGTGGTCCATGATGAACTTCGTTGGTTGGGTTTGTTTGTTTTGTTGGTTTGTTTGTTTTGTTAGTTTGTTTATAACAATTGTCATCTTACATCTGCTGTTTATTTGTCACACAAGAATACGTCTCTTCTGCTGCTTTTGTTCTTTGCTTAGATGTGTTTTCTTTCAGGTTGTTATCAAACAACTGAAATGCAAAGTCTGGGTTTCCAGTTCTTTAAATACACTAAATATGAAGAAAAATCCTGAATGATGTGGCAATGGACTGTGACAATAAAAATACATAGGTGGAAGACAGAATTACTCCTTACAGGTTAAGGTACTAGGGCTGTTCAGCGGGGAAATAAAACTGGATTCCTCTGTCACTCTCATGCTCTTCATGTCACTTGAAATTTTCTGGCTCGTAGTTGTTCAGTTTGGTTATCTAAGCAAACTCAGTGCAGTGCTCCAAGGCTCACAATGCTCAGTCTAAAAGCAGGGACAATCAGGCAAATTACGTCAGAATTTCAGTGAGCTGACTGATGTAGAATCACTTCTGCATTTTAAGCATCAGCAGAGGTGACTTCAAAGGCATCTCTGTCAAGAAACAAGCTTGGAATAACTGGTACAGGTGACTCCATTCTCTGGCAACAAAAGCAAATTCCCTTAAATATCTGTGTTGTATGTCATGTTACCGATTCTCATCGTTAACCTTGCACAAAACCTGAGGTCTTGGTAATGGCAATCTCACTGGCCTCCCAGTGCAGGCTTCTCCATGTGACATAAGTAGGTCAGCTGAGGCTGTGTGGAGCACTTGTCCTGCTCTTCCAACCATGGATTTGCCCTTTGCTGCATTTGTTCAATAAACAAGTGCAGGCTCTGGGATTTGCTCGTTAATGCAAAAAGTTGGTCTTATTTTCAGTGCAGACTCTGGAACTCCTCCAACTGTGTCTGTGAATGCAGGAGAACATCAACAACTACCTCCATGATAATCCTGTTAAAATCTCTCAAATTTTGCTAGTCTGTCAAATGTTGGGACTTTAGATCCAGAAGAAACAAATAGACCTGGTTCATTTCAGTCCTAAGTTTCTCTCAAGACACAGATTCTTTCTGCTTGGAATAGATGTATGTGCCCTGTGTGTACCACGGGATATGGTGGTAGTGATTTGTCAGTAGTGTTTTAAGTGGACACAGATCACGTCAATTGGATTCAGCAGTGCAATTGTTAACAAAGCTTCCAGGATATCAGGCAGGTCTAAGTAAGTATCTTTGAGTTTGTGTTCAATATTCCAGTTATTGCTGTGGAGCAGTGCTACCCACACAGTGCAGTGATGTCTAACTGTTATGGACACAAAGCTGATATGTTGCTGGACACATCCTAAATAGTGCTGGTAACTTCAGAACCACTGTTTCATTTTTGCTTATTGAAAGCAAATGTAAACTTCCTGTTGGATTTAGCAGCAGAACAATAGTGAATCAGCTAATGGAAATCAGAATAGGCTTGGAATCTCCTTCAGTGCTTGTTTGTTCTGATAGTATATTCCAAATAAAATGGCCATTTATACAAGGGTAGTGTACTTTATTGAGTAATTGACTTGTCATTAACCTGTATCTCTCTTTGAAGAAGAAATATACAGTAGAGCTATTTCTGTATATTGGTCAACATTTGTAAATCAATAAGCACAGGCTTCTGTTTTGCAGCGTCTGGGGAAGTAGTTAAGAATTAACTTTAAATATGGTTCTAAAGTAATTGCTAGAGCAATTTGCGGTAATGGGATGCAGGTAGTCCATGTTTCTCCTCCCATGCCCTATCACACTTTGTAAAATACCACTGTGATTAACATCTGGATTGTTGGACAGATTGCCTTCTGAAAACTGAATATTAATGAATATTCTCTTACCGTGGCAGTGTACCTTGCATAATGGCTTTCAATGCTTTCTAAAATCCACAACTCCATGGGATTAGTCTTGCAAACACTAAAGTACTAGTAATGCCGCACTTGAGGTCTCCACTCACTGCTTGTATCCCTGTTGCTCTGTAAATTCAACGATGGAAGGGCACGCCCTGCTGCCACCCAAGCTGTGTTTATGGTGGGCGTGGTACACGAGATTTAGGACTGTACTGAGACTGTGACTCTTTGCATGGGTTACACTCCTGTCTCAGTTAATATCAGTGAATTACCTTGCATGGAAAGGCATTGTGTCTTCTGGAAGGAAAGATAGTCAAAAGGCAAAAAAACCCCCTGGCTCCACAGCTCAGCAGCAGCTTGGGGAGGAGCACAGAGGCAGCAGTTCAGAACTGACCAGGGAATCCCTGCCAGCCTCAAGGAATGCCATACATTGGAGCTTTCCATTTCCTTTTACTGTAGCCAAAGTAGTCACCATATGTAAAAGGATAAAGCCAAGGCTCCTTGTTAAATACCTAATGAAGTTAAATAACTTATAGGTTTGAGAAAGGTAGGATATAGAGGAAAGCAACCTTCCAAATAGCAACTTCTGATGAGTAATTTAGTGTACTGTTGCGAATAGTGTAGAATCAAACCAGGGTAGCGCATGCAAAGCCCTGTTGAGGTTTGTCTCTTTTTGAGAAGAGGAGATAATAGGCTGCCAAAGGTGTCCCTGACTGAACATCATAAGCAGTAGAGCTTATGAGAGCTTACATCTTCCTGAGGAGCTCTCAGATGGAGTGTGACTCAGTGAAACGACTTAAGTCTCTCTCCTCTCTTCATGTCTTGCCCTTTGCCTTTTGACCCTTCCACTCCAAGAAGTTAAGCATGTGGACCTAAAGGATGGTGAAAGGAATGTAGCATAGAATAAAGTATTTTTGCCTCCTGAACAATCTAAAACCTACAGGAACATGGGCATTTCTGTTCTTAGTATTTTCTCCCTGATTAGAGGACACTTTCTTTAGCTTCCTGATGACATACAACTCCATGCATGGATGTGTTCCTGTATTTGAGGTAAATCTCTATTGACATCATAAGTCCTACCTTGGCATTTAATTTCTGGATTTCTATGGCATGTCAAGCAATATTGGAATCTTTTATTCTGATTCTAGGAAATAACTAATTTTTTGTGGTCAGCACTGTATTGTCAGTTATTATCAAAGTTTTTCAGAGTAAAGGTTAAAATGATGTATTTGTTTGTCAGTGCATTCCTTAATTTTGATCTGAATGTTACAGTATTGTCTTTTTTGTTTTCTAGGATGATCTTGCAAAATGAAGGCCCTCGTTCTCTGTTCAGAGGTTTGGGTCCCAATTTAGTAGGCGTTGCTCCTTCCAGGTAAATACAAACATGCACACTAAATAAACTAAGGGATTTATTTGAAGTAAGTTTTGCATCAGCACAAATACTCCAGCTCCAGGCTGGTGCTGGCGCTCAGAGCAAGGAGCAGATGATGCCAGAGCTTGAATTTCTCCGTACATAAAAGTGTGAGCCAAAGTTGAATCTAAAAATAGGAGAATACATAAGGAAGAGAGTAGAAACAAAGCTGTGTAAAAGTAATATAACTACTTAATCCTGCATGAGGCTGTAGTTGTTTTCTGGCTCACTTTTATTCTCTTCTGTTTGAGGAGATTCTTCATGCAGAGGGAATGTATTCCACAAAGGCTTTATTATTCCCTTGACTGAGCACTCTGCTTTTGTTTATTTACTTACTTTGCCTGAAGAGAAAACATTCTTGACCCCTACACACTCAGCTAGAGAGTATCTCTTCTGCTTTAAGGTGTTTGGATGTTCCTGGAAAACGTTATTAAACTGAACTTCAGCTCTGACAGATAAGGCAGTGTTCTGTAGATCCTTTGCATAAGAGAAAAACGTAATAAAGGAATTGGAGTGTCTTTATCAGATTTTTTTTTTCTAAGGATTTAGGAATACCTGAGGTATTTTCTGATTGCTGACTTACTGCTGTTCGTTGGAGAAGCTAAAGTAAATCCAGTATCTTTTTTTGTTCTTTACACCTGCAGGGTATCAGCACTTCCTAATCTGAAAAGCCTCTATTTTTGCTTGGTAGACCAGTCTGTTCTATCAAATGTTCGACATTGATATCATAATAATAATAGAAATTTTTATCCAGGAAGAGGTTTCACGTTATAAATTACTATCCTCAATGGAAAACATCCTCAGTTGCAAAAAAACAAATCTTATTTCTTTTCAATAAATTTTATGTTAAATCTAATTCCCTTTTCTTCCCCCAAGTGAAGTGCTTAGCTTGTCTCCTTCCCCCCCACACCCCCTTCCCATACCAAAAATGTCAACTTGATGTAGTGTGTGAAGTCTTATTTATAAGCACATCCCTATTTCCCTCTGGCTACCTTGGTCTTCCTCTAGTACTTCATTTCAATTAAGCATTAGCTAAGTGGATTTAACATCAGCTCTTTGTTTAAATAAGCTCTAGGGAAGCATGTTTCGTAACACATCCAGTACACTTAACTGAGTTCAGGTTCCATTTGAGAAATTACACCCATGAAGCAAGCACTTTATCTTTTTTTGTAATGAAGAAAAACATGTTTGCACAGCTAATGAGGTTAATGTTCTATCCACGAAAAGTTGCACGTTCACTTTTTCCCTTGTAGAGAGGTGTTTAAAGAAACTAACAACCTGAAATGTGTGGTTTTAAATGTGATTAAAATGAGCTTTTTAGCTTTAATGATTGAAAACAAGTTTTCATATTTTCAATCGTTTCATGATTATTTCAAATTTTCATATTTTTCGTAATATGTTGAATTGACATGCTGACTTTGTCTAACTTTATTTTAATACCAGCTCACAGACTCAAGTTTACAACCTTTTTTTGGGAGTGTATTCAGAGAAAAATTGTGTACATTCTGAGTACAGAACTGAAGAACCAAAATGTAGATACTGGCTTCACAGCTGTTCTAGCATTTGATGTATTAACATTTATAACCATAAGTTAGCAATATTTACGTCTCTAATTGTATAAAAATATTAAGAATGCTGTTTGGGTTTTTTTTAAAAAAGCTGCGTACTTGTTTGTTCTCTTGAAATTGTCATGCTGTTGAAATGAGTTTAGGTCCATTAGTGCAAATTTGTTCTCATATTTAAGTGTTGCAGAATACTGAAACTTGAGTTTTCAGTTCAGCAGTGTTTTGCTTCCCAGTGTCACAGATGTCTATTCATCCCTCCTTCCCCTCACTAATTGGTAATTGGAGCTGTTGTGGAAGAAAAAGTTAAAATGTATCATCTTTGTTTTTCTTTTCTGCTCCTAGAATAGTCCCACCATGTTGCAGGAGTTAATCCTTGAGGAGCTCATTACTGAGGAAGTAAATTTTAACCCAAGATGACTTAGATTAGTGCAGTTAATGGCACTGCTTATTAAAGATATTGACACACAAAACATAACTTGGATTTTGTTCTGATTTTAGAGCCATATATTTTGCTGCTTACTCAAACTGCAAGGAAAAGCTGAACAGTATTTTCAATCCAGATTCTACCCAGGTACACATGATTTCAGCTGGTGTGGCAGGTAAGGATCTGTAACTTTTTAGCTTCATTCTACAGTCATGTCTGTAAATGAGAAGTGACAAATGTGGAAAAAAAAAACCCCAGCAACAAAACAAACCAGAACATGTTCAGTAATTGAATAATGTTTTCTTTTAGTGGTTACCTGCCTTGGCCTCTCATTAAACAAGCTATCTGGAGAATATATGCATGAAACTGCACTGAGTGATAAATAACAGTGTGTGTGAATAGTCTTTTCTAGAAAACCTGCATGCCTGCTTTTTCAATGGTTAATTTGTGAAATGAAAAAAAAAAAAGTTTTGAAAACAGTCGCTTGTTGTTCTGTAAGCTATGAACATTGTTTACACTGACTTCAGGTTTAATTCTTCTTAATCTGCTTTTTTTACCACCACTTTCTGTTGCAGCTTTGTATATCTGACTTATTCTTGTCCTTCTGAAATAAGCCTGCAGGTATTTGTGTAAGTTATGTGTAACACTCCCTCCTCCTTTGTTCATATACCAGTCTGTGTGACATTTGCTCTACCACTGAAGAGACATAGAAGAGCAGATTTTTCGTAGTTTTCATATATTTTCATCTCCAAAGATAAATTTCTATTTAATATATGCATTGTAACTTTGGTGTATTTGAGCAGCCACCAATATTTGATGCTTAATCTGTATGTTTTGTGCTTTGGGATCATTAGCAAGGGGAGTTAAAGGCAACAACTGAGTTATGGGCATGGACTTGTGCTGGGAAAATCAAAACTCGGACTGGCAACACTTTTACCTCTTGTTGCCAGTGTTTTCCCTGCACAGAACCAATTTTTCAAAAGATTTTTTTATGTATAGGCCATAGGCACTTCACAGATGAATTCTGACAATTTTACTGTTGAAGTTTCTAATTCCTGTCAAACTTACAACCAGTCTATAGAATGTGAGTCCTGGCAATCTGGAGTGGATTGACAAAGGTCATGTCAGAATAATGAATGGGATTAGTTTTGTATCGAAGGCTGATGATCTGGTACAAAGAAATTCTGTAAGGCATAAAAAATGTGACATTAGCTTTATATTTAAATGACACTGTTCACCTCTGGCACATGAAATGTGGTGGAGGTTTTTAATCTTTAAGATGTAAGGAGATCTGTTAGGTTTTGCCCAAGTAAGACAAGGATGATGAAAGGATTGTCTTTTTTTTGTCATCCAGAAGTGTGTGTTTTGTTTGTAGGTGAACAGCACAGGAAATGAATTGGAAAGGCATTTAATGTAGAGTTCCTCCTAATCAGCTAATTGTGCCAAGAAAAATTGAACTGTTTTCAGCTCCTTGTCAAGAGGATAATACATGTCTTTAGATTTGGGGGGCAGGTGCAAGTGTGGGTGATGTAAACAAGTCTGTCCTGAGCTGAAGACAACTTGTGTAACTCATGCAGTGCTGCAGACAAATGAAGGTTCAAAATGTTCCTCACCTTTGGAAGTTACTGCCCCCATTCTGTAGTGAAAAGAACACTTATGGAGATGTGCTGTAGTGCATTTCCTGAGTGTCTGTAGATTTGGGATGTAGTTTGTCATGGAGTTCTCTGTTAAGTAACTTGCTTCCTTTTCAGCGGGTTGATGTTAGGCATTTCAACATACAGCTGCAGGAAACTGGGGTAAAATGCCTTTGAGCCTTAATTACTCTTCACCTTTTTTACTCTTTCATACAAGTTTTAATATTGAATCACACCTCCCAAGTTCTGCAGTTGTATTTCTAAACTATACAGCAACCAAACAGAATGCTCAGTGCAGGCTCACAGGTCTTGGCACTGTACACTACAGAAATTCTCTGGAAGACCTTTTAAAAAAAACTTCTTTGACACACTTCTCAATACTCTGGTGTTATTCTGATATATGAAAAGGACTCTGCAGTTGAAATTAACAGTGCTGTCTTGGGAACGTGCTAACCTTGTTTTTGTAATTCTAATATATTTCAGAAAATGCACTTACACCAGCTATTAACAGTTTTACCTGCAAGGTTTGTATTGCTGTATGATGCAAATCAGCTTAAAGAAATGGCAAAGTAACAGGGATGAGATGGAATGTGAGCTCTTAATTGGTTGACAGGTTAAAACACAGAACATCATTGCAGTATTTGCTTTGAACCTAAGACTTGCAAGTTGGCCAAGTGAATAAAGACTTCTAATAATTAGCAAAAAATAATCAGTATTGATTTTTTTTTTTCTTTTTCAGCTGCCATTGGTTTCAGTAAGAAATTGAGTAACTCAGTCTTAAATGAGGGTTGTTGTTTTGGTTTGGTGGTTTTTGGAGGTGTTTTTTTGGACATGACCTTTCTGTTTCATAGAGGTTTTTCCTCATACCTCAGGAGCATGAAGGAGGATTTGCGCTTACAGAGCTTTTCCTGTAGGTTGCAAAACATGGTAATGATGCAGACGTAAAATTTAAAAAAACCTAACTGTAACTTACTGTTTTATTGAAGTACTGCAAATAGTGAACTTGAGTCAACTTTAAATTCTGTTTATTTGTGTCATATGCTAAGAAGTATCTCAGGCTAGACTGATGTCCTTGTTAAATAAGGATTGTTTTATGTACATGGTGTTCTGGGGACTGAAAAGCTGAGGTGTGTGATATTTTAAGAATTTTTGTTTGGTTTTAGGCCTGATTCTTCCTTCTCAAGATAAAAATGGTGTATTTATGCTTTTAAGATTTTTCTACGAAGTTTGTTCAATCCCAATGAATTATCTACCTATTAGTAACTGATGCCTTATGCAGTTAGGAATGTTATTTCCTTGCTATGTGCCAGCTTCCAGCATATAGTTCACATCACTCTCATACCTAAAATATCTGTGTATTGACATGAAGCCTCAGCAACCCTTTTTGCCAACGCCTCAGCCTATCACATGGTTCTCTTTTTGCAAACTAGGGCAGTGAATATATCTGAGCTCACTACAGGAATGAGTGTTTGCTTGTGTGAAGATGGTTTATCTCTGTGCACTTCCAAGTTAGGTTAAATTCTCAGATTCACTGTAAACTCTGCCTTTTCGTTGTACTTGGCCTCTTTTGCCATAGAGAAGAAAAACTGTGGAGAACTGAATGAGATACTTGATTCCTGTATGGCTTTATTTGCTTTTTTTAATGATTCCCAGCCTCAAATCAGACAACATGGTTGCAAATCTGCTGCAAAACTACTTTGCCTTGTATTGCTGTTGCTGTTCTTTCTAGAACTTCACTGGCAAACCAACCCAAATGCAGATTTTTTTAAAATTTATTTATTAAAAAATAATTGGGACCACTTTATTATTTACAGAGATAGAATAATTTTGTAAGTTTTTAGTACTATGGGTGCAGTTAATTCATAGCAAATAAAATGTATATTTAGTTCATTGGTCTTAGAAAGTCTGATTTCATAAGGCATCTATCTTGGTTTTTTCAGTTTTTTCAGTCCTAAGATTAGGCTAGCTTTTATGAATAATATTTTCAAAGGAGTGGGGAAGGAGGAGGGTTCATTTGTAAATTTGCTATATAGGTAAGTATTTGGAGATATAAAATTGAACTGCTGCAAATGAGCAGAAATTTCAGTACTCAGTGCATTTTAAACAACTACTTTAATATCTGTGGCCTGTTTTGATTATTTTTCTTTCTTTTTTGTCCTAAACTTTTACCTGCAAACAGTTAGATCTCACAATAACTAACTCACAAATCCTTCCGATGGGATTCGATTTGTACACTTGTGTCTGATGAGGTCACTGCTTGTTGTTATGATACAGAAAAGCCTGTGTCTATTTTAGGCATTTACTGTACATTTCTCCCGTGAAAAGAGTGAGATCGTGTCATCTCATGCTCCCCACCCGCAGGTCACTTCCTGCAGAAATATGGACTAACTAAAACCTCGTGAGTACTGAACTGAGCGTCTCTTGCAGCCTCTGGTGTAAGAACCACACAGTGGGTTTGTGATATCTCTTGGATAAACAAAGCAGGGGGAATTCACTTGCCTTACCTTGAACTCAGATGATGTGCATTGTGCAAAGACATCACTTTAACTCTGTTAAGAGTGACTTTTTTTTTATTATTTTTTCTCCCCCCCCCTCAGCAGTTCAGGGAAAGGTAGAAAATACCTTTCACTGGTAGCTATTACTCTACTTAGCTCTGGCTAATTGGAAGCCCCTAATGGGTTAAACGAGGCATTTTGGTTTTGGGTGTTTTTTTTTTCCTTTTTTTCAGTGTCCCAGAGCTGCCTTTTAAATGCTGCAGCTGATATTCTGTGTTGTCATATTATTTCAAAGACCTCTTTTCTTTTTTTTTGTTTTTAATATGTATATAATCTCCTTTCTGTCTCTTTCTGTTTACTCTTTTGGTTTATTTTTATTTGACTACTTTGGATTTTTAATTTAGCATTCCATGTTCACACGTGTCTTATCAATTACATTGGCTTATAGAGAAAAAAGCAAAACCCCTATCCTTGTAATTATAATGCATAATAGGAATACCTGGGATCTTACCTGTCAGTAGCTGGTATAGCTGAAACATTAGATTGAGGTAATTCTTTGTCTGAAAGTGGGATACAATTTCATAGAAGAAAAGCATAGGAGTCAGTAGTATTGCCAAATTTATCCCTACTTCTGTTGAATCTGGAATCTTTCTTGAGGGTACGACACACTGATAAACAATATAAAGCAATATAAATTTCATTGGGACTTCTGAAAAGAAAAAGGCAACAACTGGTGGAGCTTCATGGTAGTTATTGAAAGCCCCCAATCTTTATTGTTTACCAAATATTTTTGCTAGAGATTTTATCTAAAAAATGAAAGGTTATCAAAGATCCCAAATAGTGTGTTTTTCATGTTTTGGAAGGCTTTCCTTGGTGTCAGCATCAGCGTCACTCAACTCTTAATTAATTTCTTCCACTGACTTTGTTTACTACATTAGCTGTAAGAATTGACCTTTAGTCGTTTCATTTTAAAACCTGAATTACTGAGGGCCCTTGGATTTGAAAGCTTTGGTTTGAACTGTCAATTTAGGCTTTTGACAGCCCTAGGGAAAAAAAAATTGGCTGTGTTGTTTAGTGTCTGATCCTACTGTTAGGAGTGCTGCACCTAAACAATGCCCAGGGAGAGCAGTTTGGGACAGAGTAGGGGCTGCGTCCTCTGCCAACCACCCTTCACTGGACATTTCCAACCTACTCTTCCCAGCCTGCTTAGAAGTGTCAGGCTGCTGCTGTGGGTGCCTGCAGTCACTGCTGTCACCCAGGCACTGCCACTCATCTCACTATGCATTTCCTGTCCCAGATTTAGGATCTGCAGAGACCCTTTTTTTGGGTTGAGTAGGAAGGAGGAAGGGCTGAGCAGATAAGGCTGTAACATCCAGGCTAGCAGTAACAAAATTCCAAAGCGTGCAACGTGAATAGGAATGCAAAAGGGGTTTTTGTTTGTTTTTTTCACTTGTAATCAAGAACTAGGAGAGACTTAAGAACTAGTATTGGTTTTTACAGAGAAGTCTTTCCTGGAAAATGACTTGGTAGGGAAAATTTTAGTCATTTTTCCCCACCTTATTTCAAAGCCTTTATTGCAGTTCTGTGCATTCCTATTCCCCTTTTCCGGTCTAGATATGGAAAGATTCTGATTGGAAGTCAAAGAAAATTAAAACTTTATAAGTGTTAGTGTAAAGAAATAAAAACAATGTTTCCTTTCAGTGTAGCTGATATGGGGTTCAAGTGCTGTTGGAATCAGTGCAGTTTCTATGACATTAAATGACTGGTCAGACAGGCTCTGGCTAGTTGATCTACAGAGCTGATTTTGCAGATGTGATGTTTTAAGAACATCCTGTGCCTTGTTATGGCAGAGTAGTTCCTCAGTGCCTTGAGCTTTTGCATAATTATTTGCCTACCAAAAGTAGGGATATAAAAAAACTTGTCTCCTTAGGATTTCACTCCATCATATGAAGGGTATAAATGTACCAAGACGTAGACAAAAAGAGTAGCGTATTTAAAAAAAAAAAAAAAAAAAAGAAAGCAACTCCAAACCTTTATCTACTACAGAAAGTTACTTGGTTAAGAAGTTTGAGTCATTATAAAAATCCATTTAATCAGAAGATTAAACAGAAGCCTCCCATGTGTTTTTATTCTCCATGTGTAGAAAATCAGCTGAATCCTAGCAGTTGCCAAACCTAATTTGTCTTTAGAGCTGTAACTGAAAATCCTAATGAGGTATTTAAGATTTGGGGGTGGCAACAGAACAAACCTCAAAACAGTTAAGATCCCCTGGCATTTCTGAGTATTGCAAACCTTTGTGTGCGATGTCAAGTAGATTGTGACTGTCCAGGAGTAACATGTATGCAAGCAGTTCTGCTAAATACATTTCTGTAAGCTGCTAATGATCTCCCTGAACCAGCTTATCAATAACCTGTTCCTTGGAGAAGTTGGGTGCACCAGATGTGCACTGAGGAAGGTAACTCTGCTTTCCCACAACCCAGTCCGTCCCCCTGCAGGAGGGCAGCCTGTCTCTGTAGTGATATACCAGCCATGTGTGTCACCTAGAAAGCAAGTGTCTAAATTTATCATCTCTTGCCTGGCCATGTTCCAGCTTTTCCCTTTTCCTGTTCTCTCCTGCAGACATGACACCTCATTAATGGTGCATGTGTGGTATTACAACTCGATGATTTGTTTTATTTTACTTTTTTTTCAGAGCTGCCTTTCACTCTGCTCTCTCTCTCCACAGTTGTGCAGAAGTAAGAGTGATTCTTACTTCTTTTTTTTTTGTTTTGTTTTTCTTTATTTTGTTTCCTTTTCTCTTTTTCTTCCTTTTTCTTTTTCTTTAGTGGACTGAAAATCAAAGCTTTAACCCTTGGCCCTTATGCAAGCCTAATAGTTGCTGTCTGAATTAGAAGTCATAGTATTTACTTTAACAATTTAAACACTCCTATGCTTGTAAAAGTATTCCTAGACCAGCCAACAATCTCTGCTTTGAATACTAAATAAAAGATTAGCACTCAAATTTAACTGTTCTTTATAGCTGAGTATTAAAAGGTCTCTTAATTTACAGTAATATATGCCTTTTGACTGCACCAAAAGTAGTATTTATTCAGTCTGCATGCTTTCAAACTCGGATTGTATTTCAGGTAACAAAATAAATTGACACAATGTTTTCTGCCATCTCAAATTGCTGTAGCTGTCTCTGCAATGCATTCTTATTGACATTTTTGCCAAATTGGCTGTGATATTAGTCTAGCTGGCATTGCTGCTCTGTGGTATCAAAACAGGGTTGGTATTAGATAGGGAGAGAAATGTACTTAATCTGGCTTATTATAGAAGGGGCATTTCTTGCTAAGATTTAAACATACTCAATATTAATGTAAAATATAAAACCAACCAAAGTGTTTATTGGCTGTATGGATTCATAAAATGTCAGTAAAGGGCTACAGTGGGTACTTGTGCCAAGTCAGTATAGTCCGAGTTTTTGCATCCACTGTTCCTTACTGTGTGCATTTTTAACTTAGATGCAGTTGTTGTTCTTGTGGTATTATCACATCTAACTTTGTTCTTTTTACATTTTTTAGGTTTCACTGCGATCACAACAACTAATCCCATTTGGTTGGTAAAGACACGATTGCAGCTTGATGCCAGGTATGGTGACAGTGGGAAATAACAGTGCTGGGATAAGGTTATACCAAAGTGTTGTGATGTTCCACAGCCCAAAATAGAATTAGTTTTTCAACTTTCAACATCTCAGATTTCAGAAGTTCATGCTGATCTATCTACAAGTTATATTTTCTCTCCCCTGTCCGCTCGTGGAGTGACAGAGCAGCTTTGGTGGGTGTCTGGCATCCAGCCAGGGTCAACCCACCACACACCCTGTACACAGATACACAAAACCATGACAACACTGCACAAGATGTGCTTCCCCACAGCCCTGAGTGCAGGCACTTGGAACATATGGATGGTGCCAGTAGAGTTCTGGGTGAGACAGTCACAGAATAAACCAGCAAATAACCTTGTAAGAAGTTATGGTAACTCATGGACACTGTCAGAGCAAGACAGACCCTGGCAGCAGCTATTAAATAAGCAGTAAGAGGCATCACTGGATGGCTGAATTTAAGTCCTGGTGGGTTGAACCTGCGGTGTTAAATGCAATGAAGCAAGGTTTAGTTAAGAGAAAGACTGAGCACATGGAGCTGCAAGTTGGATCTTGAGTAAGCCAGGTGGAGGACACTGCAGAGAACTGGGAAAGCAGCTCATTAGTTGAGATGAAGACTAGGAGAAAGAGATCACTCACTGAATACTGTCACAGGTAAAACAGACTTGACTTGGGGGATATTAATTGAATTTATTATGAACAAAATGAGAGCAGGATCACAAGAAGTAAAATATATCTTAAAAACACCTTCACGCCACTGCTCCCTCCTTCCTGAGCTTTATGGCTTTTCTTGCTTCTTAAATATGTTATCCCAGAGACATTACTATCATTCCTGATTTGCTGGTCTTGGCCGGTGATGGGTCCATCCTGGGCCAGCTGGCACTGGCTCTGCTGGACATGCAGGAAGCTTCTGGCAGCTTCCCACTGAAGCCACCCTTGTATCCCCCCTGCTGGCCACACAAACCCAATACACATGCTCAGTATTTCAATATGCACAAGTCAATTCAATAAGCAAGCTCAAAATGGGAATAAAATTTTATTTGCCAAATACTGCTTGATACAGTCACATCTAATAAGCATTTTCCTTGACATCAGCAGTGGCTTACTTGAGTCAAATAACAGCTACCAGCGTTGCATTGGTTGATATGCTAGTTGTTTGCTGAGAGCTGTAATGCTGTGGGGCCTGCTGTTCAAACTCTTATCCACTGTAATTACCATGCTATGGAGCTCTTTAGTTCAGGCGACACTTAGGGGAAATCCATTATGCAAAAGAAAATGGTCATTTTTCTCATGAGTCACTGACGTTGACAGCCCATTTGGGAGTCTGTTTTCAAGCAGTTTAATCCTTTATTGCAGAGTTGTGGGGGCTGAGAGCTGTTCAACCTGTCTAAAAATAGTTTTTCTTTAGTCACCATATGAAGCTTGGCTTGGATTCCATGTAATGCTTTAACTGTGTTTAGTGCTGAAGATCTTGGGGACGTTCAAGTTCTGTGTTCTTGACCATATCTGACTTGGAGCTCCTCAGCAGCAGTGTTGGATATTTCCTAAGTCTTTTCATCACTCAAAGAAAAACTGTTTAACTGTTGTCCAGTCCCAAGTTGTACCAGTGGATATCTGACTTGTTTTCTCCTTTCAGGAATCGTGGAGAAAAACGAATGAGTGCTTTCGAGTGTGTCCGCAAAGTTTATCGCTCAGATGGCGTTAGAGGCTTTTACAGAGGAATGTCAGCATCCTATGCAGGCATATCTGAGACTGTCATTCATTTTGTTATTTATGAGAGTATTAAGAAAAAACTGCTGGAGTATAAGACTGCTTCTCCCATGGACAATGAGGATGAGTCAGCAAAAGAAGCATCGGACTTTGTTGGAATGATGATGGCTGCTGCCACTTCCAAAACCTGTGCAACATCAATAGCATATCCCCATGGTAAGTGGGGCAGGTAGAGTTGAGAACCTGAGTCAGATCCACCAGAGGGAGTCTTTTCAGTGATATTTGCAGCCTGCTTTGGTTCACTTGCTCAAGAAATATTTCTTTGTCTAAAGCTTTTCACATCAGATTCAGCAGGTCAACGTGAGTGGGGTGTTCAGAAATGGAAGTGCTTTGAGGTCAATATCTAGCATGGCCTTCACTTAGGAAATGTTTATTTTGCCAAAGGTTTAGCAGGGTGTGGCCCAAAGTACTTAAGCAGATCTTTTTTCAATTGGAATCTTTCTATATACTCAGCAGTTTTCCATACTTTTCCAGCAAGTTCCTGTCTCCCTTCTAGGAAAACAGGCTGTCTAGTTTGTGTTTCAACTAGATTTGATTGTTGCTTTTCCTGCAAAGTAGTTGTGTATACATGAAGTTTGTTAATGGACTGAATACTAAACCTCTGTCAACTTCTGAGCTAAATTGTAAGCCCAAACAACAGTCCTTTTCTGGACTGCAGCTAAGCAAATCAATTGGCCCTGTTCAGTCAGGTATCTAATGCTGCTGAAAATGTAACTTGTTTTCTTCTCACACCTACTTGGTTTGCTACTCCTTTTTTTTTAAAGAGGGATTCTGAGATTTGAGAACTTGAGGAGGGGCATTTTCACGTAGCAAATCACTGCTTGGTTTCTGGGAAAAATAATGCAAAGTGGTGAACGTAACCCCATGTGGTTCTCTTTGTACAGAGGTTGTACGAACAAGACTAAGAGAAGAGGGAACAAAATACAGATCTTTCTTCCAGACACTGTCTCTGCTCGTGCGGGAGGAAGGGTACGGGTCCCTGTACCGAGGCTTAACCACGCACCTGGTCAGACAGATCCCAAACACAGCTATCATGATGTCAACCTATGAAGTTGTAGTCTACCTGCTCGATGGATAGCAGTGTGTGATGAGGCTTCCTGGAAGAAGGTGGAAGATGGAAAGACTGGAGTGGACCACTGAATGTCAATGCCAATGTGGTGGGCAAAAGGAACGCTATATCAGGAACAAGCAGCTGTAGAGAAAACAGAAGGTTGATTGCGGGCAACTATGAATAATTTTGCTGCCTTACTGTGTGGTCTCTTGGCGGTGTGACAAATGGGAACTGCCCCTTAGGGAATGCCTTCATACATCTCTTAATTCAAAATTATTACTTCCTTTTCATCAGTTAAGCTAAACAAAGCCATGGAGTCATCTTCAGAGACCTGATGGATGAGGGAGGGAAAGATATGTTTTTGGGCAGCCTTATTCACTTCTCTTAGTGATTGTTCTGTTTTACTTCAGAGTAACCTGTTGGAAGAATGGCCAAGACAGTACTTTTGTAGATTTCTATACCTGAAGATTCATAAGAGACTGAGGTAGTAGTCAGTGTGTCAAGTTTTCCATGTTGCTACCTCAAGACAAAATACGGTTCAGGGACCCAGAACAGAGTTATTTCTTCACTACAAAGGATGATACTTTTTGTAGTTTTTTAGTTTGCTTATGGTTGGGTTTTTATCCCCCTTAAATTTTGAGCAGTGTTGTAGGTTAGCAAGAGAGGATCTGATTACTGAACTCTCTTCAGGTTATCAGTCTGTTAATACTGGATGTATTTGGATTTCAAGTTCTGATGCATTATTCTTTTTCTTTTCTGGAACTTTTCTTAAGTTAGGGAGACCTATGAAACATTGTCCTATATCATCAGTTTTCCTTGCCAGCCTGTTCAGGTCACTTTTACAGCTAAGGAAGAAGTTGGTGAATGCTACTTTATAGCCTTTTTAAGGATTTGTAATGTGATCAGAAATCTCAACTAGTCCAGCCTCCTGTTTGTGAAGAGAGGATTGACTCAGATAGTTTCATGCTGCCTAAGCACAAGCTGTGTTACCCTTAAATGTCTGGCAAATCCTGACCTGGATTACCTGTATTTTAATGGAAGTACTGAGGGAGAGCACATATCACTGTGGCTAGGGTGACCAGAAAGCAGAAACCACTTCAAGTTTTGATAGATCTTTTCAGTGCAGACAGGCTCTGTGCAGAGGGATGGAGAAAATTGCAGTTGAGATTTTCTTGAAAGCATTCCCCTCGATAATTGCTGTGTCACGTCTATCAGTATGAGCCTGTGTCCTGAACTGTACCCTTGTCCTCTCCACTGTCTGAATATTCAGGCATTGTTTTTATTCTGAAAGCCAATAGCAAAACAATGCCTTGCATTCAGCAGTGAGAGCTTAGCTGGTTTATTGTCATAATTTACAGAGTTTTCCAAAACCATACAACTGGAGTGTTAAGAAGTTTAACATTACAAGAACTTTTACAGCTTTCTAGATAATCTCTGCAGTCTGCATCCATTATCCTTAAGAGGAAGATGATCATTATAAACTGGGGGCAATAGCTTTCTACTCAAAAATGCTGCTACACTGGCATGGACAGAACTGTGCTATCAACTCTTCCAGTGTGGTACTTCAGTACACTTGAACTGTGCATTGTGTGCAATGGCTTTATTTTATGAATGACTTCTTATGCACTTTGTGGCCTTCTTAGGGCTTATGAATTTTCTTCCTCTTACTGATTATCTGTAGCCAAACCGTGTTTGAAACATGCAGTTGGGTTTTAAGCAAAGCATGTGGTTTGATTTCTGTGTAAGCTGTGCAGGAGTTTATGCTGTAGATCCATAGCATCTCTGTTGCAGTGGTTCTGTAGGCTCTATGTAAAAGCTCAAAGCTTGCAGAACAATTAGCCTGGGTTTTTCTCTTTTTTGCTTTCCTTTATTTTGACCCTTGTCACGTTCTCCACACCATGTCAAAGTCTTTGAGTGTTTCGGGTAATTCTCTGTATTAATTGCTCATCCTCTAAAAGCCACCCATAGTATATGCAGCGACCTTGCAATGCAAAACTGACTTCCCTTCTTGGAAAATATTACCTTTTAAAGACATAGCGTGGTCTGAGATTCGACTGGAGGGACTTATTGTCCCAAAGAAATGAAAGGAGTGCTTAGATGTGTTCTTAAGTGGGCTTTCTCTAGTGGTCTCTCTAGGAAAAGTCTGGAGCATTCATGACTGACCTAAGCCTTGCTGTGGTGCCACTGTTCAGGAATAGTGACTTACTGTAACTTTTATGTGGAAAATGGGTCGCTCTCCATGCTATCCAAATTTTTTAGTCACAGCCAAAACTTAAGATTCTGCTTTGAAATTCCTGAGTGTGATAAACATGGATTAGCTGAGGCTGCATGGGAGTTACTCTCCTCTGGATACATTGTCCCTTGGTTCCATGTTTGTCTCCCATGAATTCCCTGGGTACTGCGTGTGCCTTCTCTGGGGGAGGGTGGAGCCCCTGGGGTTAATATGGACATGTTAACAAGGACAATTGGGTATGGGAGGCAGCTGTTCAAAGTAGACAATCAGTTTATTATTCCACTTCTTTAATGGATGTTCTAGCTTTGTTTTAAACTTCAGGGGTGATCTTTTTGGCTTGCTTTACATAACCAAACACAACCCCAAAATTTCTTGGGATTTTTTGTTATTTTTAAACTACCAGTACCTGCAAAGTTACCTCTGAAATATTTCCCAAAGATCTGTACGTTATTTATATAGTTTTCTTCATATTTATTACAAAAACTGAAAGGGAATAAAAAGATGCTACATTCAACAATACCTTTAAGTACAGAGCTGAAAGGAGTGCATTTAAACTTCCAGTAACTTGGTCACCTTGATTTGAGTATCTGAGTGTCGTGTATTTGTGTCACACGTGTCTGTGCTAGAGGCAAAGGTCTGGAATGTCTGAAACTCGGTAATTAATTCTTTCCCCTCGCCCGGGTCAGACCCCGGTGTCATCCCCGCTGGTTGGGTGCGGGGGCTGCAGTTGCCCGGCGCGGCCCGCAGGTGGCAGCGCAGCACAGCACGGCGAGGAAAAGCCGTGGAAAACGGATTCCTGGGAATGCCCACGCATCCCTGAGCCCCTCCTGATTCCCGGGAATGCCCACGCATTCCTGAGCCCCTCCTGCCCGTGCTGTTCCTGCAGGGCTGTGCTGAAGCAGCTGAGCTGTGCGGTCTGGCGTGGGGGGGGGCTGAACTCTGCCTTTTGCCGCCTGATGGGTAGATCCGTTGCTGTCTGGATTTCTGAGCTGCCCCTCTGTGTTGTTTGAAGTGGGTTTGCAGGAGGGAGCTATGGAGTTTTTGGTTGTTCTAATTGTAACTGAAATATTACCTGTCCACTTGTATATTAACACTGAACCGATCTAGTTCTGTTTACATAATGCACTCCGAATATTCCCGTGCTGATTGAGATGTTAATGACATCTGATTGTTTGTTTGTTAATGACAGTTTGTTATTCTGTTTTTCTTATGACCTCTGTAACATTCCTCAGACTGTAGCATTGTAAAAGAATGCTTCCAGAGACAAAACATTGGAGAGCCTTTATAAGTGTTGCTTCCTGTTTAAACTGTTCAAATTTGGAAACAAGCAGAATGCTGAAGCGTGCCTAGGTAAATGTACTTTTTTCAACTTTATTTGTTAAGACTGAGTTATGTTTTTTTTTCAGTTCTTCTATTTAAGAGTCTGCCTATCCTGCATATGTGAACATAACTATGCCCTCAGAGTCATAGCTAAACACTCACAGATGACAGTTTGAGAATACTTCGATGCTCATGTGAGGTTTGCTATTATTCTTGCATACATGTAGTTGGCTGTAAACTATGTGCATTTACTCTATTTATATAGTTAACTTTTTTGTTTGGATTGCTTTAAACTTCAAAGCAAATTAAAATGATGTGCTTCTCTTCAAATGTTGCCTTCTGTGCTAAACTGTACACTGTTTTTAACATTTGAATTTTTCTATTGATACATACCAGTGCCTGGAGAGCTGTGATTAAAAATGAACAATTCATTAGGAGATCCCAGTGAGTCATTTTATCTTGTGCCATTTTATAGTAGCTGAAAAGAGTGTATCTGTATTGTACCTATAATATGGTCTTTTGGGAGGGAATCATGGATGACTTAAACTAGTAGCATCTATCTGTGCAGTTGGATCTGAACACTGCTACCTCTGC
>NW_020956340.1:17667-22024 GCF_003031625.1 Empidonax traillii | reverse complement strand
ATACATACCAGTGCCTGGAGAGCTGTGATTAAAAATGAACAATTCATTAGGAGATCCCAGTGAGTCATTTTATCTTGTGCCATTTTATAGTAGCTGAAAAGAGTGTATCTGTATTGTACCTATAATATGGTCTTTTGGGAGGGAATCATGGATGACTTAAACTAGTAGCATCTATCTGTGCAGTTGGATCTGAACACTGCTACCTCTGCAGAACTAAGTGATACTGCCTGTCAACTGAGATTCAGTAACTAGTGACCAGAAAACTCATGTCCATTTAAAGTGCCAGACAGTACAAACTGCTGCTGACAAAAATAAAAATGAAGGGCAGTAATTCCTTAAAATGTTCAGAGTTAACTGCGAGTGCAGTTATTATAAGCAAGTCCTCGAAACACTGTTAGATACTGATTTTCTTACAATATGTTGTGTTTGATATGAAGTCTGTCCACAGAACTTCCTCACCAATCCCTCTGCAGCTGTATATGTGGGTTTTGTTTGGTGATTGTGTGGCCTTTTCATCCTCCTCAGCGTGTGTTCTGGAACTAAACCTTTGCAGCTTTTAATATGGGGCCTGGCTTGGTGTCTCTGATTTGATTCTTGTAGCTATTCAGAGCTACTTCAAAACTTGCATTAAATCAGGACATCTGGGACAATTTTTTTTTTTTTTCCAGTAAGTGTTAATGTGAATTGACCTGCCTTGCTCTACTTTGTAGCTTCCAGGTCAGCCAGGCTTGGAGGTAATCAGTCCTCTGGAACCAGTACAGGCAACCACTGTGTGTATCCCTGATACATCTGAAATTATGCCTCTAACTGGCACAACTGGAATTGTCTGTTACTGTTCTTTCACTTCTGCCCTCCTAGAGGCACCTTGGCAGGGCTGAGCTCAGGTGAAGTCTTTGAGGATGTTTTCTGTCCATCTGCTTTACTACGCCTTCTGCTGGATGGGTCCTGTTAAGCTTGCTCTGGTCAACAAGCATGAATATAAAATGAAGATGTATTTCAAGTGCTAATTGATTATGGTTTGGCATTAATGCAGCTGTGTAGTCTGACATGGGTGCAACCTAAAAGCATGGGAGGCTTAACAATGACCTCTTTCACAAAAGAAAAGCCCTTGAATTTGATAATGCACTTACACTAAAATAAAATGTACTTCCCAAGACAAACACTCCTCTCATCTTGGATGTGCTGTTGCCAACCACTGTGCTTTGTGCTGACTCAGAACATCCTACTCTTCCTGTACAGCTTCTGTAAAAAGGGCAGGAAGTGCCAGGACAGGAATCCGGTTCTCATGAGCAAATTGATGCAAACAAAATGGTGCCCTGAACTGTGGGAGGTGTGGGTTGGAGCAGAGGATCTTCTGGTTTTGTAGATGGAATTTCTCAAGGGGTGCTCTTAAGACTGGGCTCACTAAGGCACAGATACTTGTCACTGATGGAATTATGTGAAGAGAAGGAGAAGCTTTCAAAGATGAGCTCCACATGGTGAAAATTAATGCTAATTCTGGGTGGAACTCTACAAAGGGAGTGTTTCTTTCTTTATCTGTGGCTGTTTGGAAGTTGGTAGCTTTTCCTAATCCTGCTTCTGCAGCAGACACTTGAGATGGACTGAGGACGTACGTGTTGAAATTGTCTGGAATGTACACAAAACACAAAGCTGTCTGTTCTGAGACTTGGTCATCCATTCAGACTTCTGATAACAGGTATACAGTGTGCAAGTGTGGCAGCAAATACCTTAAGGACCAGCAAAATAAGATTAAATAACAGTGCAAAATGCATATTCAGTCAGTTACAAAACACTGATGAGGACTTTTGCTCTAGGCCAGGAGTGTCATTTCGTCAGTTGGACAGGAGAGAAGACTCCATGTATAGTTCTCAACAATGATCACTGTTGCCTATTTAAAAAAAAAAAAAAAAATTAAAAAAATTACAGTTCCAGGATGCCAAATGGAAGCACAAACAGCATTTGTTTTTCCTGTATGTGTAAATCTCAGGCTGACTTAACTTGGGGTACATTCACACCTCTGCTTTATCACACCTATAAAGGGGAGAAAGTTATAAAAAGTGATCATTGAAGGAAGCGTGTGTATCCTGCCAGAGCATGGTGGTTTTAGAGAAGAAAAAACTTAGCAGGGTAAGTACTATGGGTGAAAGCATTAAGTTGCAAGACCTGCTGCTCCAAAATGAACTATTTGCTGGCTGTTAGCTTTGGATATAAGAAAGCTTTTAATGATCAGTGCAAAACTGATCATTAAACAGCACGTGAAAGGGATACCAAGAGCTGGAGGGCTGTGGTACCTCAGCCCTAATTGATGTCTTTTGTGCTTAGTAGGGATTAGGCTCTGTCTGTGTTGGAATTAATCACCCTGTCCTTGGTGGTTGTGTGGAGCTTCTTCCAGGGGAATTTGTGGAAAAGATGAACTAAGCCTCATCCTACTTACTTCCCCCCCCAGCCCTGCACCCTCAGAACCAGCCACTCCAAGAATTTTTCTTTCTACCATACCCCTTCATAGATATGTATCAGTTTGTCACTTTAACTGAACAATATAATTTACGATGTTGCTGATTTGAATTTTTCCTGGTCTTACGTCACATGTTGCGTTTCTGCAAGCATTTCATTTTTGTCCCTGTCTGAGGAATGACAGTGTTGTATGCCAAGGTATTGGGAAAGAATATATGGTTTTCACAAGGATATATCCTTCTGAGCTGGCTCAGCCTAGTACATTCCTGTTGCATACAGTTGTTCTCTACTTTATCAGGGAAAGGATTTTGTAGACTTAAAATAAGTAGAATTACAAAATTCACGAAAGAATGTGATTGCTTTTGTTTAGTATTGCTTTCGTAGTAGCAAGTTAGGTGTGTAACAATACTTTTAAATTAAGAAAGCGGCCCCTTTGTCTGTAATTCTCACCTAAGGAAATAAAGCTCCCCAAGTACAGCTTTGCAAAACTTTTATCCAAATTTTAACTGTGCTAGATTCTTTCACACTGTGTAACAACTCCACTTGCTCACTAAGAGAATCACCTCATTTAGAACAACTGAATCGTAGAAGCCCCTGGCTTATCAAATGTATTCACTGCTCCCGAAAAGAACAATGGCAAGCTGTGAGACCGACATCAAAAATCTCTTGGCTCTAAAAACAATAGAAAAAAAGCCCCCAAACCCAAAGCAGAGCTGGGAGTGCCCTGAGCCCTGTCCGGACCAGAACCATTCACTGGCAGCATCCCCTGCAGCCGCGCCCCCTCCCACTGCCCCAGAACAACTCCGGTGCTCCCAGAGCGGCCAAAACAAACGGCGGACAATAGCGGCTTTGTCTGTCACAAGTATTTCCTTCGTTTTTAAGAATGACAAAGGGCCCAATCAACAATAAACGTCATGTCATCCCTCTGCAAGTAATAACCCTGCAGTTTGCTTGTCTTTCTGCATTGACAGCTGACAGCTTGGATGCCCTGATGGAACATTAGACAGCTCTCTCCAGTGTTTCTCAAAACCTCCTTAAGCTTGCCTGTGGTAAAACCCACCCTTTTCATTTGATCGGGAAAACAAAACCAAACCAAAGACACCTGACACAGGTCACAAGCTACCAAAGAGACTCTAAGCCACGGGAGGAAAGCTACAAACAGGTGAACTTTCAAGGAAATCCCACGTCCTCGTGTTGCCTGCGCTGCTCCCTGGATATGACCCGCTCCCGGCCATCTGCCCAGCAGCAGACACCACCGCAATCGCTGCCAAGACCCAAAGCCCAGCATTGGAATGTCGCTGGGAAACACCTCGTTCAAGCGGACACTTCCCTGGGAACGATTCAGCCCCAGTATCGTGCTCCGTAAGCAGGAGACAAAACCTCCCTCCCTCTTTGGGTTGCCAAGCGCTCCAGCAGCAGCAGGAGCTGCCTTTGCTCATCCCAGCCGCCCCGCGCTGTCCCGAGCTCAGCTCAGCCCTCCAGAAGCCGCCGCAGGACCGGTCATTCCCACAGGAATGGGGAGCTCCCCACGAGCCCCCGCACAGAACGGGCACCGAGCGCTCCCCAGCGAGCCCCGCCAGCCCCGGGAGCCGAGCCGAGCCCCGACCCACCACTGCAGCCCCCCAGCCCCTCCCGCCGGACCCCGCACAGCTCCGGGGACTGCCGGTCCCGCAGCATCCTCCGGGAGCGACCGGGAAAGAGGGGGAAGAAGGGGCGGGGGGGGAGGAAAACCCGGACTGGATTTTTCCCGGAGTACGGAATGGAGGAAAACCCGGACTGGATTTTTCCCGGAGTACGGAATGGGGGAAAACCCGGACTGGATTTTTCCCGGAGTACGGAATGGGGGAAAACCCGGACTGGATTTTTCCCGGAGTACGGAATGGGGGAAAACCCGGACTGGATT